>NC_056736.1:61584276-61699276 GCF_019279795.1 Protopterus annectens
CTTTCATCCGTCGGGTCGGTCTTCTGCTTGTCGATCTTCTAGGTCCCGTCGCGTCAGTCTTCTGCGCTGTCGATCTTCTGGGGCTCGCGATTTCCATGTCGATGTTCCGGCGTGTCGTTGAAGTGAGGTAGAACCATATATATATATATATATATATATATATATATATATATATATATATATATATATATATATTTATATATATATGTGTGTGTGTGTGTGTGTGTGTGTGTGTGTGTGTGTCTGTATATATCCCCTGGCCTGGTAAACTTATTTTTATAGGTCTTACATTCCATGTAGTTGTCTTAATGTTAATACATAGCTTTCAGGGATAACAATCACAGTCCATGAATTATTAGGGTACAAATGAGCAAACCTGAATTGTTCTACTTTTCCTCAAGTTTGACTGAGACATATTTCTCTGTTACAATGTACTGCCTTGTTCAGTCTATGGTAAGGTGCTGAGTAAAACAGTAAGTTCATGCATGGCTTTTTTTTTTTTTTTTACGGGGATACAGCTTCATCATTAGGCCCATTTATTCCAGCTGCCCAATGAAGTCATTCATTCCCTAGGGTAAGAACACTGTGGTCCATTTGTTTCATGATGCAAGAGTCATGCAAACCAGGAGTAGGTTTTAGTCAGGGTTTTATCACTCTCCACCAACAGAGGTGACAAGGTCATGCATTGTATTACAGAAACTCCAGATGTTGCATAAAGGTGGCATGCAAGCTCATGGTCAAGACCTTTGATTTTGTTGCTTGCCTTTCTACATGTGACACAATAAGCCAAATTCACAGGCATTTTTTACATTTTATTCCTCATTTCCGATAACCAAAATGTATCTATTATAGCAGAACCTGGACGGTTGCCCAACCCCTAAAATGTTACAGATTCATAGTGCCAGCGCATCCAGCAGGCAGGGTGTAATATGCTGTTATAATGCAAATTCAGGTGGCTTCCCCATCTTTTACTCCATCCTAACAACATGGCACCTCATGGCATTTGTTATAAACAATATGAGCAAACACCCACATGCTTACATTATGCACTGCGGTGGTGGTGCTTCGGTAACGTTGTCGCCTCACAGTAAGACTTTGTCCTGTTCGATTCTCAGCTAGATCATCTTCTGTGTGGAGACATGTGTGAATGGGCGTACCTTCGTTGAAGGTTGTGCATCAGAGCTGGCAACTTGGCACGTAAAAATCTACTGCCAATCATTAGCGGACCGGAGTTCAGCTGTGGTGATGCCTAACTGGGAAAAGCTGAAAGACACAACAACAACAACCCACATGCTTACATTCTTGTAAACGACTTCCAACTCAGTCCATCCTGGCTTTAGATTGTACAGTCACCAATACTCGATTAGGAGCCAGAAGCATACTGAAGGAAGTAAATATTTAAAGATGCTTATTTTTCACACTCTTGGCTCATTTCTATGCTTCATAATCTAAACACCAGTATTATGAGAAACAGTACAGCAACAGCAGTTACAGGCCAGCTTTCAAGCTTAAAATTCTCCTTTTACCTTTCAGTTCTACAATACCCCCATGCTCCTTCACTTTAAAACCTCCAGACAGGCATTCACTGAAACCTCAGCCTCTTATTTGGGTGCATTGTTGGTGAAAGCAAATATTAAACATACTTTGCATTATTTTATTTAACTTCATGTGACAGCATATGTCTGCCCCTAACATTGAATTTAAATGTGTGTGGATTTTGTATACTTTGTGAGCTATTTGCCCAGAATGACTGTTTCTTCTCTGTACTTAATGTACTTGCAAAATGCAGCAGTTTAAGGCAGGCTGGGGAAGTCTTATTATTAAGATAAACAGCCAGGATATCACAGCTTCATCTTTCATAAGTGACACAGATTTGCAATTAGTGTCCACTACGTTCAGATCATCTAGCCTGCCTGAAACTGTTACATTAATTATTCAGTGCTCAAAGTATACTATAAATTTAAATGCTGGAAATACATATTCCTCTTGGAGTAATGCCCACCTAGTTACTTTATTTTTTTAAATACCCAACTAGTTACTTTCAGAGTGACAAGCAACACGCACATTTGCAATTCTGTTTATTCTCTATTGACATTCTGCTACATGTCTAAATGTAGCACACACTACTGCCTTGATGAAACAGCTATCATATTCTGTTTTCATTCCCTAGCTTTCAGAATCCCTTATTATAACTCATTGTTTTTGCAATATTCCTGGGAGCATCAATCCATTCTTCACCACCCTTGATTATTATGTTTCACACTGCCTTGGCAGGAACATAATGAGAATATACAAAGAATAATTCTCCTCTTTAGCTGTTATCAATGGCCTGTTACTTCAATGAACAGTGAAATTGTTTTAAGTGTGAGAATGTGTAGCCTGACATCTTTTATTCATGTACTAATAAGAATGTCAGTCTTTTTAAAGATTTGTTTATGTGAGATTTATACAATTTTGAACAGCAGATAACATTTATATAAAGAAGAACAGACAACAATGTATATTATTAATACAGTTTATTGCTAATACAATAGTCCACTTTTGCATTTAATGTATATATACAAAAAACCTTAGCAGAGTAATTAATTTGAGCAATGTTGCAATCCAAAATCTATTCTTTTTGAGCTATTCTCTTGTCACATTCCCCAGATCATGTCATATTGACAGACTGGCTGATTTGCTTTACTCTTTAAATTGTAGTTTAACTTGATTTAGTTAACTGGTATTAGCTGCAAGGTAACATTACTAATAACAATATATGCACCACCACATTTATAATAACATATCAAAAGTATGCAGGCTTCCTATTAAGAGCTCATGTTCAAAATTTTAACAGTAAAATCTATTATAATGGACGGCGGTAGCCAATTAAAATAAAATAATGACTATGTTATTATTTAAGTAAATGCAAGTGTTCACATGTTCAGCTCATTATTTTAGACTGCATCAATATGAACCGTAATATTGCAATAAACAGGTGTTGCATCATCTGTGTCCATTATAATATAGATATCCCATTCTGGTAAAGCATTACTAACCATTTGATGCTATCTGTCCTATAATGATAATTTCAGATTATGGACTGATCTCTCAAGATTCCACTTGACAACTGCCTGTTAAGAGTTAGTAACCTATAATAAAGGTTTAATGTGCATTCTAGATGTGCACAAGCTCACCTTACCAGGGATCTGTGCCACAAACTGAACTGGCACAACCACAGAAAAGAATATTGTATATAGTCTGATTGCAAGATAGATAAGTAAATAGGACTGACACTGTCCTTCCCTCAAATCCTTTGCCTCCACCTTTCCAAACAGCTTTCCACCAGAGTTTTTTTTTTTTGGTCACCAGCAAACTGAGATGATTCCAGTTGTAGTTCAGGAAATGTCTGTGCAGGTGAAATGACTGTGAGTGTTCTTTTTTAGCTATTTTACTGGCTGGCCTGCTTAGTCTTATTTTCCCCTCACTCATAAGATGAAAATAAAATGCACTTTTTGGCTCAGTAGCCTTATAGTCAGTTAATGAAGGACCTGACAAAACTGCATTTCCATGGATCACTATCTTCATTTGTTTCACTTTTAGCCTGACAAAATGTCATCCTGATGCCTTAGTAACTCATCTTTTATTCCTTCCAAATGACAAAACAGCATTCTTGTAATTCTTAGTCTCATCTTTCCCTCATTCCCAGCATGACAAAAATGTATTCTGGCAGCCCAAGTCCACTTTCTGTATTCTACAACCCATATCTCCATTCTCACATTAACCTCAGAAACTGTTTCTCTCTCCTGATGCTAACTTTCAACTTCTCCACCATATTCATCCCACTACCCAAGCAGAATCAAAAACAACAAAATATGCCTGTTCTCCCTCTACAAATAACTTCTCACAACTACTTATACTTTCCTCACTTCTAAGATATAATAACTTAAACTGCACACTTAACACTCACTGTTTTTCACATCTTTTCCACATAAACGCTTTTCAACATTTTCAAGTACTAAACAATGTACGCAAATTTGTAACTGGCTAATGTGAAAGGAGAATGCTGCAAAATTAATAGTGGACACCGTAATGTATAATCATTAAAATGTGTTATCACTATTCCTATATTTCTTTTTTTTCCTGAAGCACAGCAATTTCACATAAAATGTATATGATGTGCCATTTTCTGTTTTATTTTAACTGTATTTGCATTTGAATCATATCTCTGATTTTATATATGAAGCGTTTCCTGCCAGGCCTCCACTAAAAATAGTCTCTCAGCCCATTCAGACTATGTACATTTACAAATATAAACAAAAACGTAAATACATCAAAAACTTGCTAAATCAAATACGTACATGTAGAGGTTTCTGTTCTGACTTCATTTTGCTTCATATCAAAATCTGGTTTATTGAGCCTGCTTCATCAAAGGCGATCATCAAAAGTTAACTTATGCTATGGTTGTATCACCTTGAGGTAGGCCATATTAGGTACAGAGGTGCAAGGGGGGGTGAAGCCATCTGCACGGGTGGGTGTTGAGAGACTTTCTCCCACTTTACCCAGGGTATTCTTTTCAAACGTCTTTGATGGAAGAGATGCTTTGGGTTAGGTTTTACTGAAAAGTGAAGCTGTGACCTAACCACATTCAAGCATTCAAGGGAGGTTTAGTCTGTATACACAGGAAGAGATAATGGCAAAGCTGAGTGCAGCTATCATATTGTATGCCGTGAGTATGTTTGATGAATACCCCTGGCTTCAGGAAACAGTAAGATGACTACATTTATTACTCCATTTTCAAGGTGCTGTTTTAAAAGGTTGCCATAAGTTCATAGGTATATACTAGGCTAACGACCGCAAAGGCCTTTTTAAGTCTAGCCATGCATCCCATATCTCTGATGAGTTCTGGTGTCCTTGATATGTGTAAGCAGGGGCCTGGGAGAATAATCATTTACAGGTGGCCTATGTCCATTAGAGACATAGGTGCCAACCCAGGGATGAATTTCCTGTTCTACATCCAATTGCCCAGGGTACTCTTGAATTGGGTTAGGGAGGAAGTCTTCTTCATGTGGATGGAGAGCTTTTACCAGAGGAGGTGTAGTCCCTGGGACACATACCTGTTTCTCTGGCAGGTCCTATTTATATCACAGGCAAGGTTTAAATGTTTAGAATGGGTAATTCTGGTGCTGTTTGTCTTCCTGATATGCAGGATGTCCATCAGCATGGGATCTAAACTATGTCTTGTATGCCAGGCATAGATCTCCCTCAAAAGCCTGTAGAAGACAGCATACAGGCATAGAGCCTTAAGGAATACTGCATAGGACATGTTACTTATGCCCTGTTTTCTTTTTATGAGGAACCTCTGTGGACATTCCAATTGTTAGATGTGCCTGGCTAGGTATATACCAGAGGGGGCATTGTACTCAATGATAGGTTTTATAAATGTTGAATACAGTGAACAATGACCTTCTTGGACCTAGATGCCTTACCCTTGTTTACAAGTTGTACAGCATAGAATGATTTCCTCCCTGCTGTAGACACTTGATGGTCAAAGGTTAGATTACTGTCTATGTGTATCTCCAAGTCCCTGACATCTAGGTCAATGCTTAGGGGTGTGTTGTTAATATGATAGTTACCCCAAGAGGATGACTTCCTGAATGTTGCTACTATGCATTTCTTGGCATTTAGTTTTAGTCCATGTCACTGGCACAAGTTATTTGTCTGTGTCAGCCCTTCCTGGAGAACATTTTTGTCGATAGGGGATTCTATGACTGTTCTTAATTTGCAATCATCTGCAAATTTAGTCAGCCAGAGACTCTTGACATTCGCCTTGACTTCAGAAAAGTAAATTCCAAAAAGAAGCAGTCCCAGGACCGATCCCTGAGGGACTCCACTTGTGACTGGCCTCCTTGTAGAGGTAGACTCCCAATTCTAACTTCCTGGGACCTGTCTGTGAGGAAGATGGCTATCCACCAGGTTTCATAAGAGTTTATACCTATCCTGCTGAGTTTCAAAAAGCATAAAAAGCCATCCTGATCAAGTAACAGACCCCACATAACTGTGCTACATCCAATACAAATGCCAGTAGTATTGAAAAAATCCAAAATCCAAAGCCAGGTAAAACTATTTATTAACATAAAACATATGAAAGGTTAAGCACTTTCATCTCAAGCTGTAAGAGACTTCATCAGAACAAATGCCTCTAGTAACTGAATCCTTATACAATCTGTTACTAATTAGAATAGTTGAGTATGGAGGCACTTAAAGGTACAAAGCATAAAAGACATGAAACAATTCTGAATAAAGTAAATCCAGCATAAAAATGGTACATCCTGTAATGAATAAAAACATAAAATAAATTCTGACTTAAAAAACGTATGTATAAGAGAATGTATGTTCTGTTATGAATAATATTTATAAAGTGAGAGCACGTTTTTTGAGAAGGGGACAATAGAGCTGTTGTCATTCATACCTGGAGGTACCACGGCATTTAATTTTAGCTGCCAATATAGTTCTCTGATCTCCAGGTCTAGTTCCCACCAACCTCATCTTATATTGTCAACTACAGTGTCCAAAATCCCAAATTTGAACCTACTAATACCTTTATAAACTAAACTATGCTTATAAAGGACATTATTTGTACTGGCTTTATTAATAGCATATAGATGTTCATAAATACGCTTCCTAAGGCTGCGTTCTGTTTTCCCTATATAGAAGTAACCACATGTTTATCTAAATAAACAATACCCCTGGTACCACAATTGCCCTTTTTCAACATAATTTTGAAAGGTACATGTTCCAAAGCAAGAGTCTGGTTCTCCATAATAAATGGGCACTGTCGACATGTGCCACATTTTGTTGTCTCTTTCTCTGGTACCTGGTGGTATAATAACTCATGTTTGAATAGCCATTTTAAGTTTTTATCTGTCTTATAAACAAAACTGTGAACTTGTCCAATGTGTTCAAGAATATCAGGATTACTTTTAAAGATTTTCCAAATTTTTTTTAGTATCTGTTTCACTTCCTGTCTACCCGTGCCGTAGGGTAGTACCATATTGCTCTGGATGTTTAGTTTGCTTTTAGGTACTTTGTCATGTATAGCCAGACCACTGTTGTTTAAGAGGGGTTTGTATTTATTACCCCCATCCTGATTTTACTTCCTGGACTATTGTCGTTAAATAATCTTGGGGGTACCCTCTTTCTTTAAACATGTCTATGATAATATTTACTTCCATCAAAAAGCTATCCAAATCTGAACACATCCTAGCTGCTCATATCAACTGTCCTTTAAAAATGTTTCTCTTCATATGTCCTGGGTGGTTACTCTGGTAATCCAGGTAGTTGTTAGAGAAAGTTTTCTTTCTAAAAATTTTGGAACCAAATCTTTTGTGGGTTTTGTCTTTAAACAGAGTTATATCTAAAAAAATCTATACTGGTCTCAGATTCAGTTTCTGTAAAGAGGAAAGTGTCACCAACACTATTTTGCTAATTCAAAAATATATCTATCTTGTTGGCAGACTTCCATAAAATAAAGACATCGTCAAGGTATCTATAATAGGCTAGCCAGTCCTCTGAGAATTTTGATCCAAAAATATGTTTTTTCTCCCACATATATAGGACTAAATTGATGTATATGGGTAAGCGGCTCACATCCATAGCTACCCCTTTAACTTGTTTGAAAAATTCCCCTTAAAAGTTAAAGTGATTGTTATTCAAAATATATTCCATAGTGGCCATCAAAAAATTCAGCATTGTGTCACTTAAGGAGGTTAGTTCTCTAAATGCATCATAAAATAAATTAAGTCCTTCAGAATGAAGTATAAAATTAAACAAGTCTTTAACATCAATTGTTGAGAAACTACACTCATTACTAAACCAACGACAATAGTCCAGGAAGTAAAATCAGGATGGAGTAATAAATACAAACCCCTCTTAAACAACAATGGTTCGGCTATAGGTTCATAGGTAGGTACTAGGCTATTGACCCTAGGGCCTAGATAAGCTGAGCCAAACAGTACCCTGGCTTTTGCCACCCAAGAAAATTATTTTCCTGTGTCCCTGTCAAGCAGAGCCACAGAAGTGATCCCCAGGGTGAATTTCCTAACTCCCATCCAATCATCAAGATTTTTCTTGAAGTGTGCTAATGAGGAGCTTTGTTTGATATAGATAGGTAGTTTGTTCCAGAGTATGGGAAGTCTCTGGGACAGGAATCTATCCCTCCAGCATGTTCTGTTTATTGTGGTGACAAGGTTTAGGTCCCTAAAGCATGTAGCTCAGAGGGATTGGGATTTCTTTAAGTGGAGCATGTCCTTCAGCTCTGGGTTTGACATAGCTTTGTAGGCAGAGATCGCCTCTGAGTAGGCGATATGCGACAGAGTAAAGTTGGAGTTTTTTGAGACGGTCTGCATAGGGCATCTGTTTGAGGCTGGTTATCCTCTTTGTGAGGTATTTCTGTGGCCTTTCCAGTTGTTGTAGATGTCTTGTGAGGTACATACCAAAAGAGGTGTTGTACTCTATAATGGGTCTAATGAGTGATGAGTAGAGGGGAACAATGACCTCTTTTTTCCTGGATGAGAAACCTTTTGTGATGAGGTGTGCCACGTAGAAGGATTTCCTGACTTTTGTGACGATGTGATTATCAAAGGAGAGACTACTGTCCACCTGTGTCCCATGGTCTCTTATCACACTTTCAGTGTTAAGTAGACTACTGCCTATGTGGTAGTTCATGGGTACAGAGTTTTTACCAAAAGGGATAACAATGCACTTTTTGGCATTGAGCTTGAGGCCATGGCTTTGACACCAGGCATCTCTCTCAGTGAACCCCTTTTGTAGGATGTCCACATCGTTAGGAGTTTTGATTATGGCTCCTAGTTTGCAGTCTTCTGCGAACTTTGTTAGCCAAAGACCTTCTGTGTTAGCCTGTACTTCAGAGAAGTAGATACCAAACAGGAGAGGACCTAAGACTGAACCCTGTGGTACTCCACTTGTCACTGGTCTGAAGTTGGATTTACAGTCTGCTACTTTCACAGTGTGGGTTCTGTCAGTGAGCCAGTTGGCAACCCATCTTGTGATATAGGGATTTATACCTAGTTTAGTGAGTTTATCAATAATTCCAGAGTGGGGGATGGTGCTGAAAGCCTTGGCAAGATCTAGATAGGCTGTGTGAGCCACCTTACCCTCATCTACGGCTTTGTACATGACAAAGTACCTAAAAGCAAACTAAATTTTACAGATACTAACAAAAAATTGCATAATCTTTAAAAGTAATCCTGATATTCTTCAACATAGTGGATAAGTTCCCAGTTTTGTTTATAAGGCAGGTAAAAACTTAAAATGGCTATTCAAACATGAGTTACTATACCACCAGGTACCAGAGAAAGAGTCAACAAAATGTGGTGCATGTCAGCAGTGCCCATTTCTTATGGAGAACCAGACTGTTGCTTTGGAACATGTACCTTTCAAAATTATGTTGATAAAGGGCAATTGTGGTATCAGGGGTATTGTTTATTTGGCCTTGCGTACCACATGTGGTTACTTCTATATAGGGAAAACTGAATGTAGCCTTAGGAAGCGTATTTATGAACATCTATATGCTATTAATAAAGCCAATACAAATAATGTCCTTTATAAGCAAAGTTTAGTTTGTAAAGATATTAGTAGGTTCAAATTTGGGATTTTGGACATTGTAGTTGACAATATAAGAGGAGGATGGTGGGAACTAGACCTGGAGATTACAAAACTATATTGGCAGCTAAAATTAAATGCCATGGAACCTCCAGGTATGAACGACAACAGGTCTATTGTCCCCCTTCTCAAAAAACATAAATCCAAGAAAGCAGTCGAGTTCAAACAGGCTGTGCAAACTTTTATTCCATAAAAACAGGTAAAATAGTGATAAAACTGTGAGTGCTTTCGGGATAACCCTTCATCAGACAATGAAACAGCTTTCATGAATCTACTTAAATACATTTAAAAACACAACCACCAATCATCTCACTGCCCTCCTTTTCCTTAGGGCTGGTCTTAAATGTATACATGTATTCAACCCTGGAGGATGGTTTGATGCTAGTTCTATAATCCTGTGTAGTTCATTACATTCAGTGACATTCACTATGCCTCCCCATCTACTCACATGAGTAACCTGTATAACCATGAACTTAAAAGTCCCTTTTTTTGCAACATGTTGGGACTCAGCATTTTGAGTCCCAAATTTTGCAATAGGGAACTGAAGCAACAGTTCAATTCAGCAACAGTCTTTACTTATTATGATATAGGCAGAAGCACTGCTGTATTAGCAGGTGCCAACAGCTATGGGATTGGTGGTAACGTTCTTCAAGCCTACAAGGAAGAGTGGAAGTCAGTGGTGTATTGCTGTAACAGACTTACATAGTCAGAAATCCAAATTGCCTAGAATGAAATAGAAGATCCAGCATACATAATCCTCTTTGAGAAATTCAAGAAATGTTTCTGTGGTGTAGAGATCTTCAAGCTGATGATGGTCATCTCTAATTCCTTTAATTACTAGCAAATACTTTGACAATGCTCAGTACAATTGCCAAAAACATCTAAAGCAACTTGAGAGATTTAAGCCAACAGTAGAATATGCCATGGATATATCATCTCTTGTGGAAGACACAGTATCTCAAGAGACCCATAAAGAACACTATGAAAGGGGATACTCACCTTGATGTTGTGAAGTGTTAAACAGTGGCTGTTATGAGAGATTTACAGGCTGCTGCAAGAAGGATGGATTTTATCAGAATTTAATTTGAGACAGATGTCCAGAGCGCGTGAGTAAATTTCATTTTACAGCTTGAGTGTTTTTTCCCCAAAAAGTGAACTGTCAACTTCTAGTAAGGTGGCTGACAGACAGACATGACTTCCTCATTGCTCTGTCTATGCACAGGGAAAATCAAAACCTACAAATGAGTACCTAGTCCTAGTACATTTCCTTTACACAGAATTTAAAAGTTCTATTGCAGATATATATATATAACAAGAAAAAGAAGGCCAGCAAATGGGTCAGCAACAGCAAACCTTATTCGGTCCAAAGACACTGAGCTTAATATCCAAGATACGGCAGCACTAGAAGGAGTGAATGTAGAAGAGACAAGACAGGGACTTCAAAACATGAATAATAAAATGAAGACCCTCATAAATATCCATAATAAAATATTTACAGAAATGGAAGAAGCATTATCTAATGATGTCTATGCCCTGCAAGCTGTGATTGATGAAGATACAGAACTGAAGGAATGGATGAGTGCTTCTGAAGCAAGGTTAAATTATGTTGAAGCCATGTTGGTGGATTCAGAAGGCAGGGTATGGTGAAAGAATATGAAAGTGTGTGCAATGGAATTTCAGGAGCAGCTGAAGCTGGACACTGAGATCTTTGTGAAAGACCAGCGGGTATCACTGGCCTGTATAGATGAGAAGGAAATAAAAGCTGAGAGGGCTTACAGAGTATCTTAGTGACCAGCTGTGAACAAAAACTCTTCCTCTCAATCAATCATAGTCCACTTTGAGACATATAGACTGAAAAAAAAAAGATTTTAACAGTGGTCTCAAAAAAAGGAACAGGTAAAACCAAGAAAATACACAGCTGGAACTATTTTGGAAGACTAACAATGTCAAGGTTAGATGAAGATGAGGCACAAAATAAGTGAGTTAAATATTCAAGAATATAACTGGTATGATAATCAAGAAAAAGTAGTTTTATTTGCAGATTATATTCATTTTGTACTTGTTAAGTCCAGAAAAGGGCATGTTGGTGTTGTAGAACATCTTGAGAATGATTCATTTCTTTTCAGGATATAAAACAAGTGAAGAAAAAATAAAAAATATAGCTGTAAACTATCTACTCACACATTAATTTGTTCAGCAATACCCATATTTATAGGAATGTGATTACATGAATTATTTGAGTGCATGGATTAAAAAGGATTGTTTGTTGACAGCTAAGCATATGTGGCAAGAGACTAAACAAAAGATAATATAAAAACTGAGAACATGGAAGCTCTTGGTTGTGGATATGGATTGTAAGATCCAAGCAGGGAAGATGTTTTTAGTCTCTTTAGTTTTATATACAGGTCAGGCATTTTTACCAACCAGAGGAGAAGTTGGGAATGATAATTAATAAAGAGTTGTAGGATTTTATCTATGAGGAAAAGAGGACAAGAGATAAGTGAGACAAGTTGATTCTTCCCATAGATTAAGGTGGTTAAAGATCACCTGATTTAATGGGATACTGTAAAGCTGCACTGTTAAGGCTTATAGAGTGATAGCTATAGATATCTATATCTATATTTATATATATATATATATATATAGAGAGAGAGAGAGAGAGAGACATAGATAGAGATAGATAGATAGATAGATAGATAGATAGATAGATAGATAGATAGATAGATAGACAGACAGATAAATGTATATCTAACTATAGACATATATATCTATATTTGATGTATCTCTCTCTCTTATATATATATATATATATATATATATATATATATATATATATATATATATAATCTAAATATATATATTCTGTCACCTATATAAATGCCTATTTTTATTTGCTGGTACACTTTTCTCTGACACTATATATCTCCTTATCTCCATTGGCACTGATAGCTTGACTGCCTCCCCCTGATTCTGTTCATTTCTGCCCTTAGCAGCTGACATAAACTGCCTCTGGTATTACCTCTTGTGGAACACTGGAGAATTAATTGCATTGTAGTATCTGAATTCAGATTCTATACTGAGAAGTGTGACATAAAGTGGTCAGTGACTGGTTGCCAATGACCCATCATACTGCAGGAATCAAATTTGTTTCTAGTATCTGCTCCTCCAGCCACAAAATACAGAATCAGTGGCATCACTGATGGAGAGGTCCCATGTTTCTTTGCATTTGCTGTATCTGGGATATCCATCTACACTCAAATTGCCTGGAACTGCAATGTGCTTCACCCAGGCATTGCTAGAGGACCTTCCAATAACGAAAAGCCCCTATTCCTGGAAAAGGAGAGTAGACTGTCATCAGTTCAGTCCCCCTTACACAGCTGCACAGCCAATCTTTCATCACCCTAAGTGCTTTATAAACCTGCAAATGCAACAGCTGAACTGTGTTTTCTGCTATTTTGAAATATGCTATTCAGTTAGTTTGACTAAACTGTGTATGGTTATCATTTATTCACTTAACTTGCATTACATCAGAAACTTTGATTGCTTTGTGCCTGCCTTTTAAAATTCTATTGCTGGTAAAAATAATAGTGTTTAGTGTCCATGGCAGTAACAATATCTGAATCATATCTCTTTATGAGAGACGTGGGTGTACTGTAATTCAGCTTCCATATAATGATGCATTAGTAACTTGAATGTTTGTGATTTATGATAATAACATTCGTAATCCCAATGTGTTGTAATGCAAACATCGCTTTAATATATTAGATAGGAAGCTAGATAGACAGAAATCACATCATACCATGTAAAATTCTAATTAACATCTTATTTCCACAACAAGTGTTTTTTAAATCTTGGATCTAGGTAAATCTGATACTTTTTAATTTTGCTTTAAGAGTAAACCTTATTATCTTGTGATAGAAAATAACACACTGCCTATTTCCAACATGCTATTTTGTCTCAGAATGATTGTAGGGTGAGCATTTCAATTTATGTCGGAGTGTGTAGTAATCTTCCTGAGCTCTGTATTGTCCTGACCTGATGAGCCTGCTAATAAATCTGCACAGGATTTCCCGCTGTCAGCAGCTAATATCATCAGCACAGTGTGATCTAAATACAGTTTCCAGTTTATGCATAATTATTTTGGAAATTAACTTTGCTTGATTACTTCACTGATGTGCTGGAGCAGTAAAAATAGAGTTAAAATAGGGATGAATTGGGTTGACTTTAATTCATTTTATCAATGTGTGTTTTCATCTCAGATTGGAAACTTTAAGGTCACACTGCTGTCTTGAATGGACATCTTATGCTCTGATCTGGTACAGCACTGCAGACGAGCTCTGACTCTGTGTGTGTGTGTGTGTGTGTGTGTGTGTGTGTGTGTGTGTGTGTGTGTGTGTGTGTGTGTGTGTGTGTGTGTGTGTGTGTGTTTGCATGCAAGTGTTCATGGGTCAGCACCTACCTATGAAAAAACTGGGTCAGCACAGATACATGAGAAGCAGGGGGTGTAAGGATACTGGTGGTAGAAGGTCAAATAGATCCAGAATATTGTTTCAATGGAATAAGGAGGGGAAGGTACTTTGTAGTGGTCCAAGAAAAAGAGCTTATATAAAAAGTAACAAGAAAGGGGAGTCTAAAATGAACAGGAAGCCATCTGGCTTGCTTGACTGCATGGCAGTGATGAAGCTTGCTGCTGTCCCCCATGGTAAATTGACAGCACAGATTCTGAAGTGTATTTATCATCAGTAGCTTTTTAGAAAAGGTAGAGCCAATAGTATGTAAGGAGTATCCTAGGGTAGGCATCCCCTGCCAATTGCAAGCCTTTCTTGTTTTGTTAGAGGAGGTTGCCACTGCTGTTACATATATAATACATAAATACTAGGCTAGCTACCATTATGGATCATTTCAAACCTACTCAATTTCCCTTGATGAGACTAAAACCCTGGACCTCTTGTCTGTGAGGTAAACACCTTAACCATT
The DNA here is from genome assembly GCF_019279795.1 of Protopterus annectens. NCBI lineage: Eukaryota > Metazoa > Chordata > Ceratodontiformes > Protopteridae > Protopterus > Protopterus annectens. The sequence continues at coordinate 61,598,917 of NC_056736.1, forward strand.
ATGACAAACACCAAACTGAACATGTATAGATTACTGATGTAACTTTATTTCCATTATTTTAGATGTGACTGGAGAAGGTAAGTAATGTATCAGTCTAGATCCATAGATATTTTTTTGTGTGCACCAGTTTCGGGTGGCTACCATCAGGGCCACTGAGGTCCCAGTTGTGATTTCCATGCTAAGGCATTTGTGAATAACAATGAAAACTGCATTAGGTTTCTCAAGAATGACTTAAGAGTCTATTGAGCTCACAGTCATGAAACAGATAGACTAGCTTATAAGTGAGAGAACTGCAGATGAAGTATGGAGAGCTGTCAACAATGTTATCTGCATAAAAGAGGATATTAATAGTCTCTGAGGATACAACAAAGGAGTTCCTTAGAAGATGTCTACGCAAACAGGGTAGAGAGAAAAAAGAGACAGTGATGGATAAGACAATTATGAAAAATTCAGCATGCAGATAATCAGAGCCCCAGTTTACCAAGGTAGAGCTAAGGCCATAGAGTGAAAACTCTTTAGTCACTAAAGAATGGTTTACAAGATCGAAATCCTTGTATATTTCAATGAAAATGGCCCTGTAATGTTTTCTGTGTCCATGTCATATCTAAGTGTATTAGTGCAAAACAGTAGGGCAATATTTGCACCATAACCCTTTTTGAATCCATGGAGATAGCTGAAAAATGGGCCACAGGCTTTGATATGTCTTGTAGCTGTAAGTCAGCAGCCTTCTGCAAGATTTTAGCAAGGTGAAACAGCAAAGCAGTCGGCCGATAGGATTCAGAACTAATACTAGATCCTTGTTTAGGTACTTGGACAATGTGTGCGATTTCCAGAGGTTAGGAAATACACCAATGGATGTGAAGTTTTAATGATGTTCATGTGGGCAGGGAAATGAAAGAAACAATATTCTTTCCAGGCTTCTTTGTTGTTGCTGAAGCACCTACCAAGGGGAGAAAACGCTGAGAGGAGAAAGGAGCCACTTTTGAGATTTTAAGTATTTTCTTCAGCTTTTTTGTTAAGAATTACTGCTTTGCTGCCTACTTTTCAGCGTTTTCCAGCTTGCTAAAGTTTATATCTGTATTAGAAACAGTATTTAGAACACATCTAGAGCCTGTTTACTCCATTTCCTGTGTTACACTTAATTTAAAATCATTTTTTCTCTTAAAACTGCATTTTACCTGACTTTGGCATAGCACTCAAGTGTGGGGTCATTTATTGCACTGTTGTGATTATTTTGCTACTTGTGTATCTTTGCTACCTTTAAACTAAAACAAAAAAGAAAAAAAAAATCTTGCTTTTTTCCCACTTTCTGAAATTTAAGAAAGTTCAGTTACAGATTTGCTGTTCTGAACTGTTTGTAAGTTTCTCAGAGGCCAGTGGCAGTGGTTAACATTGAACAGCCTGCCTGTCCCTGTAGGAGTGGTTACTGCCTAGAAGCTGTAGTTTTATTGGCCATTTTGGGTCAATTCTAAACTCCTTGATCTCTAGCTCTTAAAACCCTGCTGCCTCATGGTTTTGGCATCTTTCCAGGTTTGTTAGTTGTTGCTGAAGCACCTGCCAAAGGGAGAAAATGCTGAGAGGAGAAAGGAGCCACTTTTGAGATTTTAAGTATTTTCTTCTGCTTTTTTGTTAAGAATTACTGCTTTGCCGCCTACTTTTCGGAGTTTTCCAGCTTGCTAAAGTTTATATCTGTATTAGAAACATTATTTAGAACACACCTAGAGCCTGTTTACTGCCATTTCTGTGTTGCACTTAATTTAAAATCATTTTTTCACTTAAAACCTGCATTTTACCTGACTTTGGCATAGCAATCAATCGTGGGGTCATTTATTGCACTGTTGTGATTATTTTGCTACTTGTGTATCTCTGCTACCTTTAAATTAAAAAAAAAAGAAAAAAATCTTGTTTTAAAAATCTTGCTTTTTCCCACTTTGTGAAATTTAAGAAAGTACAGTTACAGATTTGTTGTTCTGAACTGTTTGTAAGTTTCTTGGAGGCCAGTGCTTGTTTGGACTAAAGGGAAGTCTCTGTGTTCACCAGTGGCAGTGGTTAACATTGAACAGCCTGCCTGTCCCTGTAGGAGTGGTTACTACCTAGAAGCTGTAGTTTTATTGGCCATTTTGGGTCAATTCTAAACTCCTTGATCTCTATCTCTTAAAACCCTGCTGCCTCATGGTTTTGGCATATTTCCAGGTTTGTTAGTTGTTGCTGAAGCACCTACCAAGGGGAGAAAATGCTGAGAGGAGAAAAGAGCCACTTTTGAGATTTTAAGTATTTTCTTCTGCTTTTTTGTTAAGAATTACTGCTTTGCTGCCTACTTTTCAGCGTTTTCCAGCTTGCTAAAGTTTATATCTGTATTAGAAACAGTATTTAGAACACATCTAGAGCCTGTTTACTGCATTTCCTGTGTTGCACTTAATTTAAAATAGTTTTTTCTCTTAAAACTGCATTTTACCTGACTTTGGCCTAGCACTCAAGTGTGGGGTCATTTATTGCACTGTTGTGATTATTTTGCTACTTGTGTATCTCTGCTACCTTTAAATTAAAACAAAAAAAAAAAAAAAAAAAAAAATCTTGCTTTTTCCCACTTTCTGAAATTTAAGAAAGTTCAGTTACAGATTTGCTGTTCTGAACTGTTTGTAAGTTTCTTGGAGGCCAGTGCTTGCTTGGACTAAAGGGAAGTCTCTGTGTTCACCAGTGGCAGTGGTTAACACTGAACAGCCTGCCTGTCCCTGTAGGAGTGGTTACTGCCTAGAAGCTGTAGTTTTGTTGGCCATTTTGGGTCAATTCTAAACTCCTTGATCTCTGTCTCTTAAAACCCTGCTGCCTCATGGTTTTGGTGTCTTTCCAGGTTTGTTAGTTGTTGCTGAAGCACCTACCAAGGGGAGAAAATGCTGAGAGGAGAAAGGAACCACTTTTGAGATTTTAAGTATTTTCTTCTGCTTTTTTGTTAAGAATTACTGCTTTGCTGCCTACTTTTCGGCATTTTCCAGCTTGCTAAAGTTTATATCTGTATTAGAAACAGTATTTAGAACACATCTAGAGCCTGTTTACTGCATTTCCTGTGTTGCACTTAATTTAAAATTGTTTTTTTCTCTTAAAACTGCATTTTACCTGACTTTGGCATAGCACTCAAGTGTGGGGTCATTTATTGCACTGTTGTGATTATTTTGCTACTTGTGTATCTTTGCTACCTTTAAACTAAAACAAAAAAGAAAAAAAAATCTTGCTTTTTTCCCACTTTCTGAAATTTAAGAAAGTTCAGTTACAGATTTGCTGTTCTGAACTGTTTGTAAGTTTCTCAGAGGCCAGTGGCAGTGGTTAACATTGAACAGCCTGCCTGTCCCTGTAGGAGTGGTTACTGCCTAGAAGCTGTAGTTTTATTGGCCATTTTGGGTCAATTCTAAACTCCTTGATCTCTAGCTCTTAAAACCCTGCTGCCTCATGGTTTTGGCATCTTTCCAGGTTTGTTAGTTGTTGCTGAAGCACCTGCCAAAGGGAGAAAATGCTGAGAGGAGAAAGGAGCCACTTTTGAGATTTTAAGTATTTTCTTCTGCTTTTTTGTTAAGAATTACTGCTTTGCCGCCTACTTTCCGGAGTTTTCCAGCTTAGCTTGCTAAAGTTTATATCTGTATTAGAAACACTATTTAGAACACATCTAGAGCCTGTTTACTGCATTTCCTGTGTTGCACTTAATTTAAAATCGTTTTTTTCTCTTAAAACTGCATTTTACCTGACTTTGGCCTAGCACTCAAGTGTGGGGCCATTTATTGCACTGTTGTGATTATTTTGCTACTTGTGTATCTCTGCTACCTTTAAACTAAAACAAAAAATAAAAAAATGTTTTAAAAATCTTGCTTTTTTCCCACTTTCTGAAATTTAAGAAAGTACAGTTACAGATTTGTTGTTCTGAACTGTTTGTAAGTTTCTTGGAGGCCAGTGCTTGTTTGGACTAAAGGGAAGTCTCTGTGTTCACCAGTGGCAGTGGTTAACATTGAACAGCCTGCCTGTCCCTGTAGGAGTGGTTACTACCTAGAAGCTGTAGTTTTATTGGCCATTTTGGGTCAATTCTAAACTCCTTGATCTCTATCTCTTAAAACCCTGCTGCCTCATGGTTTTGGCATATTTCCAGGTTTGTTAGTTGTTGCTGAAGCACCTACCAAGGGGTGAAAATGCTGAGAGGAGAAAGGAGCCACTTTTGAGATTTTAAGTATTTTCTTCTGCTTTTTTGTTAAGAATTACTGCTTTGCTGCCTACTTTTCAGCGTTTTCCAGCTTGCTAAAGTTTATATCTGTATTAGAAACAGTATTTAGAACACATCTAGAGCCTGTTTACTCCATTTCCTGTGTTACACTTAATTTAAAATCATTTTTTCTCTTAAAACTGCATTTTACCTGACTTTGGCATAGCACTCAAGTGTGGGGTCATTTATTGCACTGTTGTGAATATTTTGCTACTTGTGTATCTTTGCTACCTTTAAAAAAAAAAAAAGAAAAAACATTTTGCTTTTTTCCCACTTTCTGAAAATTAAGAAAGTTCAGTTACAGATTTGCCGTTCTGAACTGTTTGTAAGTTTCTCAGAGGCCAGTGCTGGGACTGTAAAAGGAAGCTCTGTGTTCACCAGTGGCAGTGGTTAACATTGAACAGCCTGCCTGTCCCTGTAGGAGTGGTTACTGCCTAGAAGCTGTAGTTTTATTGGCCATTTTGGGTCAATTCTAAACTCCTTGATCTCTAGCTCTTAAAACCCTGCTGCCTCATGGTTTTGGCATCTTTCCAGGTTTGTTAGTTGTTGCTGAAGCACCTGCCAAAGGGAGAAAATGCTGAGAGGAGAAAGGAGCCACTTTTGAGATTTTAAGTATTTTCTTCTGCTTTTTTGTTAAGAATTACTGCTTTGCCGCCTACTTTTCGGAGTTTTCCAGCTTGCTAAAGTTTATATCTGTATTAGAAACACTATTTAGAACACATCTAGAGCCTGTTTACTGCATTTCCTGTGTTGCACTTAATTTAAAATCGTTTTTTTCTCTTAAAACTGCATTTTACCTGACTTTGGCCTAGCACTCAAGTGTGGGGCCATTTATTGCACTGTTGTGATTATTTTGCTACTTGTGTATCTCTGCTACCTTTAAACTAAAACAAAAAATAAAAAAATGTTTTAAAAATCTTGCTTTTTTCCCACTTTCTGAAATTTAAGAAAGTACAGTTACAGATTTGTTGTTCTGAACTGTTTGTAAGTTTCTTGGAGGCCAGTGCTTGTTTGGACTAAAGGGAAGTCTCTGTGTTCACCAGTGGCAGTGGTTAACACTGAACAGCCTGCCTGTCCCTGTAGGAGTGGTTACTACCTAGAAGCTGTAGTTTTATTGGCCATTTTGGGTCAATTCTAAACTCCTTGATCTCTATCTCTTAAAACCCTGCTGCCTCGTGGTTTTGGCATATTTCCAGGTTTGTTAGTTGTTGCTGAAGCACCTACCAAGGGGAGAAAATGCTGAGAGGAGAAAGGAGCCACTTTTGAGATTTTAAGTATTTTCTTCTGCTTTTTTGTTAAGAATTACTGCTTTGCCTCCTACTTTTCGGCGTTTTCCAGCTTGCTAAAGTTTATATCTGTATTAGAAACAGTATTTAGAACACATCTAGAGCCTGTTTACTGCATTTCCTGTGTTGCACTTAATTTAAAATTGTTTTTTTCTCTTAAAACTGCATTTTACCTGACAGTGCCGCTTATACAAGCTTAAACTATTCCCAGCTCGACAAAGTCTACTCTTCACTTTTTCCCTTAGAACTGCTCTAAATCTCAAATTAAGCACTCTATTCTCATTTTAAAGCCCTGCACTTGCTCATATAAGTAATCTCATAGGTAAACACAAACTAAAGCACTACATCCTCTTATACTCCTTCAAAGCACTTGCTTCCTATTGGGTCTTTCTGATCAGTCAATAAGTAGTTCCCTATTAAAAGAAAATACTGGAAACACTATCCATTTATTCAGTATCTTATATACTTTTGAGGGGAGATCTTCACACATTCAGTAGCCTCACAAATACCAGAGCCATGGATCTAAATTTTCAACAACAAATATATAAATAAATAAAGCACTGTTAAGAGACAGGTTCATTGGGAAGCACCTTCCCCAACTTGGGGGTGGACTCCCATTGCTAATCAAGCAGCTTGATACATTATCTTCCTTCAAATGGAACCTGGGTGATTGGATGGGTATTCACAAATTCACCTCTGGGTTTGACTGGCCTAGCCCCCCTTGAAAAAGGAGGTACAGTGTTTGGGTGGGTATTGGCAAGTCATAAATGATCACAAGGTGTGGTTGCTTGCATTTTCTATGATTCCTGCGAATCCTATGTCAATTAAAACAGCTTTTTGCCATGCTGGTTGACTATAAATTATTTTCTCATGTTTAAAACAAGAAAAAAACCATGCATAACAAGATCGAATTATACAAACAAACACATAAATAAATAATCCTATTATAAAAGCATTGTCACCTCACAGCAAGAGGTTCTCCCATTTGATTCTCGGTTGGAGCTCCTTCTGTGTGGAGTCTGCATGTCCTCCCCGCGGTCGAGTGATGCTAAAGACATGCAGGTAGGTGCGAGCATGAATGGGTGTGCCTTCGTTGAAGGTTGGGCACCGGGCTGTCAACTCGGCACTGTAAAAATCCACTGCCAATCATGAGCGGACCGGAGTTCCACTGTGGCGACCCCTAACCGGGAAAAGCCGAAAGACAAGACAAAAGTAATTTAAAAGTAATCTTTCTTTATATTTTCCATATATTGATTTCTTTGAAACAGTCACCAAGGCCATTGACGAGGGGAAGGTGGTCCACACAGCCTACCTGGACCTTGCAAAAGCCTTTGATACAATACCCCACTCCGGCATTATAGATAAGCTCACCAGCTTAAATATAAACCCCTATGTCACTAGATGGGTTGCAAACTGGCTCAAGGACAGAACCCACATGGTTAGAATTGCTGGCGCCATGTCAGACTCCAAACCAGTTACAAGTGGTGTCCCACAAGGCTCAGTCCTGGGACCTCTCTTGTTCGGTATATATTTCTCGGAGGTACAGGCTAACACGGAAGGACTGTGGCTGACCAAGTTTGCAGATGACTGCAAACTGGGCGCCATAATCGACTCTCCAGCCGACACAAGCATCCTACAAAAGGGCCTCATAGAAACAGACAACTGGTGTCAGAGCCATGGCCTCAAGCTAAACACCAAAAAGTGTATAGTCATCCCCTTTGGCAAAACAAAGTGCCCACAAATTACCACATAGGTGGTAATCCATTAAGTATGGAAGAAGTAATTAGGGACCTGGGGACCCAAGTTGATAGCAATCTCTCATTTGACAACCACGTGGCCAAAGTGGTTAGAAAAACATTTTATATAGCCCACCTAATCATGAAGGGATTCACATCTAGATCAGGGGAGGTCATCGTGCCTCTTTACTCATCCCTCATCAGGCCCATAATTGAGTACAATGCCCCTTTTGGGATGTACCTTACCAGACACCTGCAGCAACTGGAAAGACCCCAAAAGTACCTCACCAAGAGGATCAAAGGGCTCAAACAGATGCCATATGCTGCCGGTTAAAGAAACTCCAGCTCTACTCAGTGGCATACCGCCTGCTCAGAGGCGATCTGTGCCTGACGTATAAAGCCATGTCCAACCCGGAATTAATGGACATGCTACACCTCAGAAAATCCAAATCCCATCGAGTTACGCGCTCGAGAGACTTGAACCTCAGCACTGAAATAAATAGGACATGCTGGAGGCACAGATTCATAACCCAGAGGCTCCCTTCACTCTGGAATAAAATCCCAGTCCAGGTTAGGCAGAGTCCCTCATTGACTCTCTTCAAGAGGAATCTTGATGAGTGGATGGGAGATAGTAGGTTTACCCCGGGTATCACTTCTGTGTCACTGTTAGACAGAGGCACAGTATACTAACCTCGAAAAAGGGCATAGCAAAATTAATTTAAAATGGGTGGCGAAAACCAAACACACTCTGGCTAGGCTTATAAATGCCCTAGGGCAGATAGCCTAGTATGAACCTATGAATCTGTATTATTCAGGCATGTCCAAAGGTCAGTTTCGAGTTTACTTTCCAGTCCAGCTGGTGAATCTGGGAATCTTGAGGCAATGTTACAACTGCCTTATGTATACAGACCACCCTCTCCTCCTTCCAACAAGCTCAAATATATGTGAGAGATGCAACTATATAGTCAAACTGGAGGCTAAGCTCTCTCAACCCAGTACTGGCACAGCCTGTCAGGAGGAGAAGGTAACCACACACACCACAAATCCAGTCTCACATAGACCTATCGCATCAATAAACCAAACACATAAACACACAAAAACATACTCGGAGGCTCTAAATAAAAATCTGCCTAAGCAGCAGAGACCTCCAAAGCAGACATCCAAGCAACACCTACCACAAAACAATATCCATGTAGCACATAGCTCACAAAGTCAGTGTGCCACACAGTCACAGCCCTTAAGGCTAAACAACACACCTAATACACTTGTAATAGGTGACTCTATTGTCAGACACACTGACGTCCCACTCACCAGGCTGAACAAGGAGAAGGTCACTGTAAGCTGCCTGTTGGGTGCCATGATCCGCCACATAACACAAGCACTCGGGTCACTCCAAAGCAAGTACAAATATGACTCCATCATTGTCCTTGCTGGTGTGAATGACCTGAGATGTACCTCCCTGGACTACATGAAAAAAGACGTACAGGAGCTCTTTGATCATGTAGCCCAGGCCGGTATGACCCTGACCTTGAGTAGCATCTTACCCTCACCAAGAATGATGCCACAGTATAAAGACAAAATGATCAATTTTAACAAATTGGATAAAGTATTGGTGTCATTCAAAGGGGATCCAGTGTCTGTCAGCCTGGGATGACATGCTCGACAAGCCACGTTGCTTCGCTAGGGACAGCTTGCACCTGTCACCCCTGGGTTTTCGAATACTGGCTAAGGCTCTTGCCTCCCCCATAGTGCCTTTTTTAGGCAAGGCTCAAAAGACAAACCCACCCCCATAGACAACACAAAGAAAAAAAAACTAAGGGTAATGCTGCTCAACGCCAGAAGTCTAAACCTCAAGATGCATGCACTTAAGACTCTCCTCGGTATGGAGAATATCGATATCTGTGCAGTAACAGAAACCTGGTTCAAGGCTCCCGAGAGCACCCCAGCACTACCAGGTTATACTTCATACCATGCTTTCCGGCCCCAAAACTCGGACCAAACCACAAAAGGAGGGGGAGTATCCATATTTATCAAAGATACCCACACCTCCAGGCTAGTGGCACTGCACGAAGCTTCGGAGACCATCCATGTGCAACTAACAGTGGGCAAAACTGCCTTTCAGTTTGTAGCCTGCTACAGACCACCCTCCCAAACACAGGAACCTCACTCAGCTTTCCTGAGAACACTGGAGAATATGAAGGTCTCTCCAAACACTATTATATTGGGTGACTTCAACTACCCAAACATCGATTGGGAAAACTACTGAAGCCCAAACACCCTCGCCCAACGGTTCCTAGAATTTATAAACTCAAATGCTATGGAACAACTGGTCACCACTCCCACAAGAGGGGAAAACATACTGGATCTGGTCATCACCAACATGGGGTCTCTATGTTCCACACCAGAGGTATACCCCTCATTGGTAAGATCAGACCATAAACAAATCTCACTGGACATCCATATTCCATCCCCACCCCTAGCCAAGGAAACCACGGTGAAGAACTTCTCAAAAGCAAACTTCACACTTCTCAAAACTGAGGTGAAATCCTTCAAAGCCCCCGGGCCAGTGGGCAATATGGCCCAAAATGCAGAGTCCTTTACAAAAGCATTCTATGGACACCTACAGGAGTGCATGGAGCATGCTATCCCAAATAAAACCAAGACTCACTCCTCCAAGGGCAGGAGACCTGTCTGGTGGACCCCGGCCATAAATAAGCTATACAACAGAAGGAGAAAGCTACTACATGACAGAGCAAAATCCCAAAAAGGGAAGGCGTCACTGATCAGTACTAGCAAGAAACTACGATCCCTCATAAAATCTTCTAAGGCCAGCTTTGAAAGAAAAATTGCACAAGACACTAAAGATAATTACAAGGCCTTCTTTAGTTATGTCAGAAACCTGGGAGGCAACTCCCAAATATGGTCTGAGTTAGTGCAAAATGACAAAACATTCACTGAACCCACAGACATTGCCAACATCCTGGCAGAAAGGTTCAGTGCAAACTTCTCCCCCCTTTCCCCCCCAAAAGAGCAAATGTCTATCCCAACAGAGTGTAGCCTTCCTGAGATCAGTGATGCACAGGTGAGAGCTGCCTTCTCCAAAGCTAAAAACACAGCATCAATGGGACCAGACAGTGTCCCGGGCTGCGTCTTACATGAGCTCCAAGAAGAACTAAACCCTCATATAAAATCACTGTTCAATCTCAGCCTTACTACAGGATGTGTTCCAAGGAATGGCATACAGCAACAGTGGTCCCACTCCACAAAGGTGGTGCCACAACAGACACTGGAAACTATCGCCCTATAAGCCTGACTAGCCTGGTCTGCAAAGCTATGGAACGTATCATCATGGAAATCATAAACAAAGACATTGGGAACCTCCAGACACTGGATCCTACCAAATTTGGCTTCGTTAAGGGCAGATCTTGCCTCTTGAACCTGGTTGACTTCTTTGAAACAGTTACCAAAGCCATAGATGAAGGGAAGGTAGTCCACACAGCCTACCTGGACCTCACAAAGGCCTTTGACACAGTACCCCACTCCGGCATCATAAATAAGCTCACCAGCTTAAATATCAACCCCTATGTCACAAGATGGGTTGCAAACTGGCTCAGGGATAGAACCCACATGATCAGAATAGCAGGTGCCATGTCAGACTCTAAACCAGTTACAAGTGGTGTCCCACAAGGCTCAGTTCTGGGACCTCTCTTGTTCGGTATATATTTCTCCGAGGTACAGGCTAACATGGGTGGACTATGGCTGACCAAGTTCACAGATGACTGCAAACTGGGTGCTATAATCGACTCTCCAACTGACTCAAGAATCCAACAAAAGGGTCTCACAGAGACGGATAACTGGTGCCAGAGCCATGGCCTAAAGCTAAATGCCAAAAAGTGCATAGTCATCCCCTTTGGAAAAATCAAAGTGCCCACAAATTACCACATAGGTGGTAATCCATTAAGTACAGAAGAAGTAATTAGGGACTTGGGGACCCAAGTAGATAGCAATCTCTCCTTTGACAATCACGTTGCCAAAGTGGTTAGAAAGACCACCTTATCATGAAAGGGTTCACATCTAGATCAAGAGAGGTCATTGTGCCCTCCTACTCATCACTTATCAGGCCCATAATTGAGTACAATACCTCGTTTGGGATGTACCTTACCCGACACCTTCAGCAACTGGAAAGACTCCAAAAGTATCTCACCAAGAGGATTAAGGGGCTCAAACAGATGCCCTATGCAGTTCAGCTAAAGAAACTCCAGCTCTACTCAGTTGTGTACCGCCTACTCAGAGGCGATCTGTGTCTGACGTATAAAGTCATGTCCAACCCAGAATTAATGGACATGCTTCACCTCAGGAAATCTAAATCCCTTAGAGCTACACGCTCCAGGGACCTGAACCTCAGCACAGAAATAAATAGGACATGCTGGAGGGACAGATTCATATCCCAGAGGCTCCCCTCACTCTGGAACAAAATCCCAATCCATGTCAGGCAGAGCCCCTCACTGACCCTCTTCAAGAGAAATCTTGACGAATGGATGGGAGATCGTAAGTTTACCCCTTGGATCTCTTCTGTGTCACTGCTTGACAGAGGTACAGTAAACAAACCTTAAAAGGGCTACCTTCTGTGACCTACTATACAGAGGCACAGTCAACTAATCTAAAAGGGTGGTGAAAGCCAAACACACTCTGGCTAGGCTTATAAATGCCCTAGGGCAGATAGCCTAGTATCAACCTATGAACCTATGAACCTATGAACATGGACTACAATGAATGTTGGATGCAAGACATCACAGTCTGCCTTTCCATTGGCTAGAATTTTCTTGAGTAATTTTTTGGTCTAAAGTAATATAACTGATTAACAATGAAAGCCAATGGTAAAGCAAAAATTAGGTTTTGCAGAGCTGTTAAAAGTTAAATGAGGATAATGATGTGATATTTCAAAGAAGTATCTAAAGTGAGTATAAAAGTGGGCACCAAATACCTCAGCCATCATTTTAGCCCCATGGTGTGCTTAGTGTGCTATCACAGAATTAGTATATTTAGAGATGCAGGGTGTGGGAGCTCAGGAAGGGAGCTTGCCCCCTGCAAAAATGCAATGTTTGTACTTATTTTTTTCAGTTCTTTGTGGTTTCAATGATAATTTTTCATTGAAAGATGTTCCAATGGAAGCTATTTCCATAGGATAGACAAACCCATATATATCGTAATACGGTTTGGGAGTTCTGAACTTATGAAGTGCTAAAATGCTGTAAAACTGAAGTAACATAATGTAACTAAGACTGATGTAAATAGAGCATTATTGTGAATAGTGTGAACAGAAGTGTTTCTTTAAGAAAGACAGCTACATTTTTGTATTAGCTGCAGAGACTTCCTAAAGTAGTTGTTAATGAGCAATTATTCCTTTAAAATGGCATATAAAAGGAAGGCTATAATCCTGTTCATAAGAAAAGGTGGTCTCAGGATGCAGGGGGGAGTTTGTGCCTGGAACAGTGGTCTAGGCAGTACGCTATAAAAAAGAAGACATTCCAGGATCACCCAAAGAAGCCTGGATATCTTCCCTTAAAAATCCAGAAAGCAGTAAGCTGGCTGATAGCATTTTTGGACTACAATAAAACTGGTATGGGGACTGTCCAGCTCTGTGGTGTGGATTGATAAATCCCTGACTATGCCACATACAACCCACATTCAAATAGAGGCTCGGGAGCCAGTAGGAGGTGAGCAAGAAGGATAGCAGTGAGTGGCTGCTGGTGTCTTACCAATCCTGGGGAGGAATGCTGCTCTGGCTAACCACAAAGGTGACACATAGTAGGAGCACTAGATGTTACCCAATGGAGGTTGAGGTTACCAAGCCAACACTGACATGGTACATCTTTCACTGATATCTAAGGGTTTTTCAGCATATGGAGGCATGCTTCCCCCTTAGGAGACAGTACAGAGCTCAAAGGTGCTGACAAGAGGGGAGGGGCTGCTCCCAGGGGTAGGGTATATGCTGACCCCAGAACCAGCAAGTTTGTCTACTCCCTTTTACCCAACTCTTGCCAGGGAACATTGTAGTTCTTAATATCAAGAGCAGAATAATTAACAACCACTTTGTTGTAAAATTTACATCGTGAAGCTCACGCACCAACATGTCTGCTCATCACAGCACACACACACACACACACACACACACACACACACACACACACACACACACACACACACACACACACACACACACACACACACACTCTCTCTCTCTACAAGTAGCCTACATGCTAACACAAAGACACATACAAACCAAACCAGACAAAATGTTGATAACTCACTTGTTCACTCCCTCACTCATTCATGTGCATACAAAGTCACACACTCAAAACTCATATTCCCATCACTCCTATGATCACACACACACACACACACACACACACACACACACACACACACACACACACACACCACATATACACTTACATGGCATACATTCCCAAACACATACTGCATACATATCTAAACAAACATGCACTCACACAGATTGCTCATGCACACATACAGTAGATATAAAATGTTTACACACCCCTGTTAAAATGCCAGATTTTTGTGATATAAAAAATGAGACCACAATAAATCATTTCAAAACTTTTCCCACCTTTAATGTGACCTATAACCTGTATAATTCATTTGAAAAACAAACAAATCTGTTCAGGGAAAAAATATAAAAAATAAAAAACGTACAATACACTGGTTGCATAATTGTGCATACCCTTAAACGAATACTTTTTTGTGCCTGCACACCCTTAAACTAATACTTCATTTTAGCACCTTTTGATATTTTCAAAGTTATTTTGTGGTCAAAAGCCATTTGTGTATGTGTACATGCTTCGGTATGTTTGCTATCGACTGCTGACTGCTGTCTACATTGAGCAGTGAAGCTGCAGCCAAGGTAGCTCCTAAGGCTAAGCGCTTTGCGTGTTCAGGGTTTACAAAGTTTATTGAAGCACTCTGGCTAATTTCACTGAAACATTTGCTCACTGCTAGAAAGGACACACTACAAAAAACTGTGTGGTCAGGTGAGTGCCTTGGGCTGACCTATAACTTGTCATCTTACTCATCTGTTTTCTGCAGAAAAAAATAAACATCCCACTTTTCTGGTCAGGCTGCTCTAATGGCAAGGAAATAAATGTGAATTCATTGTCCCTTTCTCCCCTTTCTGTATATACAAGCTAGAGGTATTTGGAGCTAAGGGTAAGTGTTTTGTGTAAGGTCTGCATATATTCTTACTGTCAAAACTTGCTGTATTGTGGACTCATTTCATTGCTAAAATGCTTTAATTGCTGCTCACCAGCAAATGTGTTTTAATATTAACAGCAGGTGAAATTAAACTCCACACCAAAAGCAATGAAACCGGAGCTCATTTTGAATAACAGCAAATAACCAAACCAAAGCTCCAGATCCAGTCTGGAAGAATTCACGGCTGAAAACACTCGTATCACTTCAAAATAATCCAAAGGTATAAAGCACAAGCTATTTGGTACAGTTACTTGGTGAAACTATTTTAATAAATCTTCTTGGGCAAAAGTGTTAAATTTTACTTGGTGAAACTGTTTTAATAAATCTTCTTGGGCTTGCACATTAGTCCTTTGGATTATTTTGAAGTAATACAAGTATTTTCAGCATTGAATTCTACTGGGCTAGCTCTGGAATTTTGATTTGATTGGCAGGTGAAAATATCAAGTAAAAAAAATAAGCAAAATAAATGCAGATGTCACACAGCTATCATTACAAATGTTTCAGGTAGCTGTAACCACAGCTCAAGGAAAGAGATTTTAGGATGCACTTTAAAAATGGCATGTCCCTAAGTAGCTTAGCAATAATGTGGGAGGAATGGTGCAGCTTCCCATATTCACACAGCAAAATCCTACCACCATGGCCACTGACTGGAGCTGTCTTTTGTTATCTTTTTGACAGGTTTTCCAGATGGTACCCTGTTCCAGTGTTCCTGACTGGCAGACTCTGTCAGCCAATCCTTGTTCAGCAAGCCTCAGATCAGCTCTATCCCTTCCTTCACTGTATTTCTCTGAGTTTTACTCTCTCTCCATGTATGTGTGTGATTCATTTCAAGCCTAGCTGGCGGATTACCCAAGTTTTAAGAGGTGTGAGAAACCTCTGGAGCATCATTCGGTTTTGATGCCTCTGTCCCGAATGAAGTTGATCATGAAGAGTTCATCTGATGTGTTAAACATTAATCAAGATGCACTATTCCCAATGGCCAAAGCAACAGTGAGGAAGTGTTTACCTTTATTTAAATGCACAGTAATTAATAAATTAAGGCAATGTTTGGTGGTAAAGTTTGAAACTGTAGAAATATGTACTTTGGGTAGGGTTCGGAAATTGGTGAAATTTACTAGGTTACTTTTTTGGGGGTGGGAGGGGGACATTTTTGAGTTTTAGTGAGATTATAGTACTTTCTAAAGGTATCCAACATTCTGGAAAGGAAAAAAACATGGATGACAGTATGCTACAGATGTTAAACATTCTGGAGAGAAAAACATAAGTGATTAAAGTATGACATAAACTTTATGTGTTCATCTTCACTCACCAAGTATTGTATTTTTAGGTTGTATACCCATCTTTTTCTGGTGGTTCTGTGTGAATACTTGTTTTAATATGATCAGCTTGTTAATAGTGTCCTCAGACTATTTCCCTAAGTCAAACAGTACGTAGTGACAGTAAGTACAGTACATGCTTAGCTATTAGTCGAGGAGAGATTTTTCCCCAGTACAGTAGCATATTTGTGTGCCTATTTGCATGCCTCTGGTTATGCCCATCCATCTTGGCATTTGTTTTCTGGTGCGCTCTTCTTACAAACGTTTGCACCGTGGTTAGCCCGCATCATTGATTTGCATTTGTCTCTTGGATCATCTGCTAATTTAAAGGGAAAACTATCTGCCTTCACTTTTTTCATGTGATAGTTGATGCCATTGCACATTTCAGTTGAATTCTCGTAGAAATTTACTTTACCATACGCATTAGCTTTTAGCATATGTGCTTCTGTCTGTGCTCAAAAGCAAGTAGGCAGCATACCTTATTACTACTTTGTGAAGTCGTGTTCACTGGAAAACTTGAACAGGTGTTTTGTTGATATGATACCGTACAGAATTACTTGCTCCATGTAGCTTTTGTCACATAGGAGATGGTCTTCAGTGGCTCTCTTTAAGTGCACCCTGCACTTTTCACTTTAGACGGAATTAAGGTATGTGACCTTGTTAAAAAAGAAAGAAAGAAAAAGAACAGAAAACTTGATATTTTTAATCACCACCAGGTTTTGAGTTTTAGGTTAAACTGTGTAGCTGTTACTTTTCTTAAGGTACTGATTGCAGAGCTAATGATAATGAACAAAGATAAAATGTACTTTAAAAATTATAATTTTTTTGCATGAAGTAGCCTCAGTAGCATTGAAATATGCAGCAATTCACCAGGATTACCAAAAATCTGTAAAGATTTGCAGGTGTTAGTGATACTTTGACAAAGCCAAAAATAATGATGGGAGAAAGGGACAAATATAGGAATAGATTTTAAATATTGCTCCTCTAAAATCAAATAGTTGCTAGGATAACAGCTTTTGCATTCTTATATATTTTCTGAGGGATATGAAGTCTGAAATTCAAATGCTTTCATTATTTATTATTATTTAATGACTTCAAACTTCATGTTGGCATCCCACAATTCCATTGGAGTGGACGGGGTTACATGGTTATGTACGCACATTTTATGTTAATTAGTGTCCCAATTTTTGGCCAGTTCTAACTACTTTTCATGGGCATTTGTCCAGATTTTTGATGATTCCAGGTTGAAAGGTATGGCTAAGTATTGTAAAAACATCATACAAACATAGCTGTTTTTGTCACTGAATCTTACTCATTCTTAATGGTATTTATTGCTTTTTATTTAAAAGTGAATTTTCGCACTGCCATGTTTTGTATTTTCTAAAGGGCTGTACATTTATTAAGTAGGATATACAATTGCTTGTAATTTTTTTACATCTGTGTCGATCAACTATCAGTGCTTTGTGCATGTCTTTTTCAAGGTTTAATCACCTCCATCTGCATTTCTTCTTCTTTTCTTAGCATGTATTAGTGGGTTATCTTTAAATACAATTCATTGAGTAACAGGACTTTATCCCATCCCAGTCCTTATTGCCTGTTTCCAGTTCAAAAAAATGATGCATTTTATTTCCTCTCTTTTCCTAGTCTCTATTATTCAGGTTAACAATTGCAAAAACTCTTCTTCCATATTGGTTTATTGTAACACAGATGTTATAATTTGGGAGTATATCCTTTGTTGCTATAAAGTTACAGTATTATGCCTGCCTCTTATGGTTGCTCTTAATTGTTCTCTTCTAATATTGTTATTCCAGTTTTCTTATTGGTGACTGTAAGTGCACAAGGAGGCTGTTTATTTTTTTATGCACATTTGGTTTTATGTAATTATGTAATCTAACTCACACCTTTTGTATCCTACCTTCACAAAGCCCAACCCAATGAAATCTGCAGTTTTTATTCTCAGGAAATGTCTTACTTGAGTAAACCAACAATATTTATGTAAAACATCAAACTGATTTATCTTCTTTTAGTATTAATTCAATTTGGTATTAATCAGTCTTCTTTTAATACCCCAGTTTAGTCTGGACAAAGCCCTATACTAGTTTTCATTTCACATTACCTTCCTGTCTGCTTTCAGACTGTGTTTTATATCACCAACAGCAGAAAGCTGAGGCAGTTGTGAGATCTTAATCTATAGTAAACATATTTTATTTATTTATTTGTTAATTTGGCAAATAAGCTGGTCAGCGTATATTAAAAAACATTTTATTTGTTTGTTAACTGGGAAAGTGATCTGGTCTTACTGGACAATTTTCAGCCATGACCAAGACCACAAGGGTAAGGGTAAATACAAATATATGTATGGACAATTTAGTGTAGCCAATTAACTAGAGTGTTTTTGGGGTGGAGACAGGAACCTAAAGTGACTGGAGAGGACTCATACTGACCCAGAGAGAACATACAAAACTCAACACAGACTACAAGTGGTGGTCAGAAGTGAATTCCAGACCTTTCATTTATGAGGCAAAGATCTTTGCAGTAAGCCACTGTGCTGTTCATCATAATTCAAAATCAAAATTAAATAAAATATTATGATCAAATACCATTATTATAATTTATGCCAATTATTTTATAAAAGATGACATTACTACTACCACATCATATATGAATTTATATGGGTCATCTTGATGAATTTTAGCATTTTGTAATGAAACAATAATGTTACCTAGTTTGAAGTCATCAGCGTATCTGGTTATCCATTGCCCATTTCCTAACTTTATATGAAAAGAATATTACAAAAAAAAGTGTCTCCAGGACAAACTCCTGTGGAAAACCAACTGTAACCCTTGATGAGACAAACAGACAATGCCACCCACCCTGACATTCATCCTGCTGTTTAACTCTTGTTTTACCCCTTGAATTATACCCATCCATCCATTCATCTACAACACTTTTTTCCATTTTCCACACAGGATCAGGATATCACCTCACCAATGACAATCATTTAGAGCCAAGATTCACACCACCACGTGGCCAGCCCTGCTATTTCTTTTTCCATACCACTCACATGCACACACACACTCACACCTATGGTCATTTGAGGCTTCCGATCCACCTAGTGCATGTCTTTGGAGTGTGGGAGGAAACAGGAGCACCCAGAGAAAACCCATGCAAATACATGGAGGCAGGCAGACTCTATAAAGAAGGCACCCCAAATGAGAAATAAACTGCAGATCCTATCTGATGTGCCACTGTTCCACCTTTAATTTGAATTATGTATGGTCTGTTATTTAATGCTTTTAATTTATCAAATATATCCTTAAATTGAAAAGTGTTGCATGTTTTATGAAGACCAGAATTAAACGTGTGCACTGTCAGTCCTTCATCAAGTGCTACTATTGCCTCTGCAAAGAATGCCAAAAGATTTAAATGACAAAAAGCCAGCCTTAAAAAATCCATACTGTTCCACATACAAAATAAGTAACCTTAGTATCATTTTGAATATTGTAGCAAAAAAGTAGGAATGTGAGCCAAACCACAGCAACAGCTTTCAGCATATGTAGCTATTCAACACAAAACAGTCCAAAGTGTTCAAGTAATCCAAATTTATTGTGAGCGCTTTCACAGTAGACAAAAAATACATGTCAGCCTTTACCCTTTTTAAAAACACACAACCAATCAAAAAATTCTATACCATCACATGACAGTATTTAAAGTGCTACAGTACTAAGAAATTCATACATAAAACAGAATAAAAAATTGTGAATAAAATCCAAACATAACATCCACATGTATAAATAAGCTAAAAGTATATATATATATATATATATATATATATATATATATATATATATATATATTTACAGTAGACACTCTTTTTCTTCTGGGTCTTGCTTTTAGTACAGGTTTAATAGATATTTTATCATTCAGACCACTTCCCTTGTTTGCCGTCATTCTAATGATCCATCTCAACTCACTTGTTTCAGTTATATTCCTTACATCTTCCCCTCTTACACTAGGGTCCACTACCCTTGTTCACCCTCATTCTAATGGTCCATCTCATCTCAATTGTTTCAGTTATATTCCTTACATCTCGCCCTCTTACTCTAGGGTCCACTACCCTTGTTTGCCTTCATTCTAATGATCCATCTCATCTCACTTGTTTCAGTTATATTCCTTACATCTCCCCCTCTTTCACTAGGGTCCACTACCCTTTTTCACCCTCATTCTAATGATCCATCTCATCTCACTTGTTTCATTTATATTCCTTACATCTCCCCCTCTTACACTAGGGTCCACTACCCTTGTTTGCCCTCATTCTAATGATCCATCTCATTTCTCTTGTTTCCGTTATATTCCTTAAATCTCCCCCTCTTACACTAGGGTCCACTACCCTTGTTCGCCCCCATTCTAATGATCCATCTCATCTCACTTGTTCCAGTTATATTTCTTACATCTCCCCCTCTTACACTAGGGTCCACTACCCTTGTTCGCCCTCATTCTAATGATCCATCTCATCTCACTTGTTTCAGTTATATTCCTTTTATCTCACCTCTTACACTAGGGTCCACTACACTTGTTTGCTCTCATTCTAATGATCCATCTCATCTCACTTGTTTCAGTTATATTCCTTACATCTCCCCCTGTTACACTAGGTGTTATTGTGTCAATAGCTAAAAACTTAAAGCTATGACCTGTACCCTTTTGTATAACATGTTTTGCCAGAGCATTATTACTAATCCCATTATTAATGTTGTAAATATATTCTCTTATTCTTTCTCAAAACCTTCTATCTGTCTTACCTATATAGAAGGCTGGGCAGACTACACAGTGGGCTAAATAAACTAATATGGCTAGTTTTACAAGTGTCTGTTACTTTAAAAGTTAACACCCTTCCTGTGTCAGGATGAGAAAACATATTCAAAGTATCTATAAACTCACAATATTTGTATTTCTTACATGGATGGGTTCCCAAAACAGCCTTTGGTTCCATCTGTGAATCTAATGCTCTAGGATAACATAATCTCCTCTTTAATGTTTTTTTATTCTTAAAAACAAAAGTCAGTTTATTGCCCACTGTTGATTTAATTTCAGGGTTAGTCAATAAAATATTCCAATGGTTCATTAAAACACTCTTCACTCTAGCAATATTGCTGGAGTAAACCATTGGTATGGTCACAGCAGATTTATCCATATGTGAGGTTTCGTTACCCCATGGACCTGCCGAAAAATAAGGTTTTCCCTCTTTCTCTCTAACTCTGTGTACCCCATCCAATATTGCATCTACTTTACTAACATCATATCCATGAGACACAAATCTATCTTTTAAAAGATACAAGTCAATACTAAAACCTTCATTACTTGCATTCAGCCTGGGTGCACGTAGTCCTTGACTTTTTACAATGTTCTTAAAAATATGGGAAGGATGCATACTACATCTATGTAAAAATGAATTTCTATAACATGGCTTCCTATAAATTTTAGTGCTTATTCTTCCTAAATCATTATGCTGATATCTAAGAAATCTATATTATTGTAAGAGCTATTCATTGTAAACTTTAAAAATGAGGTGGAGTTGTTCAAATAAGTCTATAATGTTAAAAGTTCATTATTATCACCTCTCCATATTAAAAACAAACCATCCACAAATTTCCAGTAGAATATAATCTTATATTTGTAGGGGCCTCCTAAAGCATGAATCTCTTCCCATACGGCCATTACAGCAATGGCGTAGCTATGGGAAATAGAAGTGCCCATACTTACACCATCTTTCTGCAAGTAAAATACCTGATTAAACAAAAACACATTTGTTTCAAGTACCATCTCCATAAGTAGACACAACAGATCTGTAAACTTCACATCATATGAAGTATTCTTTTTCAAGTACTCCTTTAACATATCTAGTCCCATATCATTAGGAATCACAGTGAATAGTGATAGAACATCAAGAGTCACAAATGTGCAATTCACCATGTCCATATAGTCAGTCTCAACTTGGTATAGGTCATTCAAAAAGTGTTTAGTATCATTTAATATAGGAGTACTCTTATATAATATAGGTCTTAAATGCTTTTCTATAAACACTGAAATTGAGTCAGTGCACCAATTCATGCCGGAAACAATAGGTCTAAATGGTGGACACAAAGGACTTTTATGTATTTTAGGGAGATCTTGTATAGTAGGTATCAGAGGGTCACTAATAAACAAATAATCATATAATTCTAAATTGATGTGTCTACTTAGCAAACAATCAAGCAGTGTTTCATGTGTCCTGTTAACCAACCTACATACATGTTCCTTAGTTATTTTCTCATACGTACTACCATCATCTAATAATTGCTCCATAGACTGGAAATAAAACACACCATCCATAACTACTATGTGTCCTCCATTGTCAGTTGGTGTAATTACTATGGAGGGGTCATTTTGTAGCTTTACTAAAGCCTCTCTTTCTAGCTTACTCAAGTTATTAGACATGTGTCCACAGCTTTTAGTCTCAAATATAGCTGTTATTTCATCTTCACATATTTTTTCAAATGCCTCTAAATATATGATTTGCAGGAGTATATACACTAGGTTCATGAAATCTCAACTGTTCATCATTACAATTAATTTTGTTTTTAAAGTCATTTTTAAAAGTTAGTTTCAACATAGTATTACGAATAAACTGTTTTAGATCAACTATAGCATCAGTCAAATCAGTTCTGCATGTAGGTATAAACCCTAGACCTTTATTCAACAGTGAAATCTCACCTTCCATTAAAGGTCTCGATTAAATATTCCAAATTAAGGACTGATTACTTGGTTCCACATCTTTTTCAGCGTCCTGCCATTGTGTGGTAACACAGGTAAGTTTATCTTGGTTCTGCCTTTGTTCCCTGATCTGGAGCCTGGGTAGCGTTGATTTATTGGCAGTGGAAAATGGTGTGAACTTTCCTGTGACTGCTGCACCGATTTGAAAGTAGAAGTAGAAGTAGAATGCAGGATACTTGGAGCACTGTTTAACTGATTCATTGTCTTTCTTTTTGTTCCTAATTCCGTTTGCTTCTCTTAAGCCATTTTCTGTGGTACAAGCATCTCATCGGTAACAGCTGACACATCCAAACTTCTGCTTACGTCATCATCAGTGGGAGGTGCTTCTAACCTTGCTGTTTCCTCAGTTAGAGCTGCTGCCTGAGTGCCTGTAGTCCACGGCCAATTAAACACATGTCCGGCTGCAAAATCAACCTTGTCTCTCTCTCTCTATTTTGCATAATTTTTGTTGCATTAATCTTCTTTTGAAAATAACTGATGTGTCTAACATCTTATCCAGTCGCTCATATACAATTTTGGCTGGAAAAGTGTCATATAATTCATTCTGTTTTTCACATATTGTTTTAAGCAGCCTCTCTTCTTCTGGTTTAAAAAAGTCTATGAGTATCCACATATAGTTAAAGCTCAATTTGAGACTAAGCTGTTGCCATTTAGACAAAAGCAGTCCATACCTCTCCCCATATGTGGGCATTTTTAAAACTCTTAGCCCTCAAGGCACTATTTGCAGTTTCATGCAGTCTTCAAAATGATAATGATACATTTGTAGTCTCTTTAGTTTAAATAAATCATTCTGAAGCTTATGTAATTCTCTAAGTATATCCTGCATATTTCCTTCACTCACCGTGTTCCTCTCATATGTCTGTTGATTAGTGATGTTGACTAAAGGATTTTCATTGCTTTTTAAATAAGTAGTTAATCTCTTCATTCCTAGGACACAGCCTTTTCTATTAGTAGCAGGAACATAATCCAGTTCAAAGTTGAAATAACTTCCTTCAGCCATGGTTCCAGTCTGCTACAGATACAAAGCACAAATGCAGTAAAAAAACAGCAGCAAACAGAATAACTGGTTCACTAAGCCCAGAAGTATAAAAAGGATACAAAAGGGTACAAAAAGGTTCAGGTCATAGCTTTAAGTTTCTAGCTATTGACACTATAACACCTAGTGTAAGAGGGGGACATGTAAGGAATATAACTGAAACAAGTGAGATGAGATGGATCATTAGAATAAGGGCAAACAAGGGTAGTGGACCCTAGTGTAAGAGGGGGAGATGTAAGGAATATAACTAAAACAAGTGAGATGAGATGGATCATTAGAATGAGGGTGAACAAGGGTAGTGGACCCTAGTATAAGAGGGGGAGATGTAAGGAATATAACTGAAACAAGTGAGATGGGATGGATCATTAGAATGAGGGTGAACAAGGGTAGTGGACCCTAGTGTAAGAGGGGGAGATGTAAGGAATATAACTGAAACAAGTGAGATGAGATGGATCATTAGAATGCAGGTGAACAAGGGTAGTGGACCCTAGTGTAAGAGGGGGAGATGTAAGGAATATAACTGAAACAAGTGAGATGAGATGGATCATTAGAATGAGGGTGAACAAGGGTAGTGGACCCTAGTGCAAGAGGGGGAGATGTAAGGAATATAACTGAAACAAGTGAGATGAGATGGATCATTAGAATGAGGGTGAACAAGGGTAGTGGACCCTAGTGTAAGAGGGGGAGATGTAAGGAATATAACTGAAATAAGTGAGATGAGATGGATCATTAGAATGAGGGTGAACAAGGGTAGTGGACCTAGTGTAAGAGGGGGAGATGTAAGGAATATAACTGAAACAAGTAAGATGCAATGGATCATTAGAATGAGGGCAAACAAGGGTAGTGGACTGAATGATAAAATATCTATTAAACCTGTACTAAAAGCAAGACTCAGAAGGAAAAGAAATATTGAGACTGTCTACTGTATATATATATATATATATATATATATATATATATATATACTTTGTGAACTTCTAAATATAAAAAATAAATAAATAAAATGAAAAGCGGCTGCAACAACAGATAAACTTTTAAATATTTAAATAAATAAAAGTACACACACTAAGAACAGATAATTAAGCTTTTGTTCTTTATAGGTGGTAGAACTTCTTCAGAATGCAATACATTTGAATGACAGTATGATAAAAACTAAGATACATACCTCTGAGATAGTTTAACTGATTAATTTGCATATATTCAGTTTTACAAGTGTTATTTTGTTCAGCTTGAATGTATACTGCTAGTTCATTGGTTAATGTATATAAGCATTAATAAGATTCTAATGTTCTCTCACATGGTAATTATCTTTTCTTAGTCTGCATATTTTTATTTATTTAAATAGTTAAAAGTTTATCTGTTGTTGTAGCCACTTTTCATGTTATTTATTTATTTATTTTTTATGTTTAGAAGTTCACAAATTATAAGTATTAGCTCTTCTATTTTTGCGGTTATATTACGATATACATATATATATATATATATATATATATATATATATATATATATATATATATATATACACATACTTTTAGTTTATTTATACATGTGGATGTTATGTTTGGATTTTATTCACAATTTTTTATTCTGTTTTATATATGAATTTCTAAGTACTGTAGCACTTTAAATACTGTCATGTGATGGTATAGAATTTTTTTGATTGGTTGTGTGTTTTTAAAAAGGGGAAAGGTTGAAGTGTATTTTTTGTCTGATGAAGCAGTAGTGATTACTGCGAAAGTGCTCACAATAAACTTGGATTACTTGAACACTTTGGACTGTTTTGTGCTGAATAACTACACATGCTTAAAGCTGTTGCTATGGTTTGGTTCACATTCCTACTTTTTGCTACAATTGTTTATACTTTTGCACTTAGTGAACCATTTATCCTGTTTGCTGCTGTTTTTTACTGCATCATTTTGAATATGTTATTTTCTGACATTTTTTGTGATTTTACATAACATACTTGTCAGACTAATGGGTCTAAAATTATTTGTATCTGATATGAATCCTCTTTGTGGAAAGGTACCACAATACCACCACAGCTTGTTGACACAGGACAGGGATGTGACTTTATGCTAATGTTTTGTTTAACATGACCAACAGGCACATATTTAATTTTCTTTTATCTAGTGTATTGTATTTGGTCTCACAGATTTTTTTTCAAAGTTATTTTTATACCTTTACCTGCCAGCTATCAGTGTCACTATAGGTCTTGAGTCCGTCCACCATCAGTGTAGGGGGCTTTTCCTGCACCAATCTATAAGCTAACTGAATGGAAGAGAACATTTAATCTACTACCAATGGGGATAAAAAACAAACTGACCAGGATGGAAAGATTTTGGACCCAAGACCATGTCTCTGGTAGTTTTTTTCATATCCTCAATGCACTGCAAATAATGTGGATAGATTGTGGAGAGTTTGTTAAAGAAGACTGAATTCCAGAAAGTCAGGAATGTGTCATGCCAATGATACAACCAGGCCCTACAGAGAGACTGCAGTAAGGAGACCTATAGGAAAAGCTGAATGATTTCAAACAAGGTGTCATAGGTTCATAGATTCATAGGATAATGGCCCTAGGGCCTTTACAAGCCTAGCCATATTATACCAGTGTTCCTTAATTGACCTTGGTTAGATGGTCATTATTCACAGAACGAGTTTTGTGATCAGTACCAACTACCCCTGTCTATGAAGGACATAGGTGCCACTCCAGAAGTGAATTTATGGTTTCCCATCTAATTGTGTAGGCTGCACTTGAATAGGATCATTGTTGAGCTCTGCTTCACATGAATTGGGAGTTTATTCCAGAGGAGCATCAATTTCTGGGAGATATATCTGTCTCTCCAGCATGTTCTGTTAATGTCACAGGCTAGGTTGAGATCCCTGGAGTGAGTGACTCTTGTCCCATTTGATTTGTGGATGTGCAGCATTTCCATTATGGCTGGGTCACAGACTGCTCTGTAGGCCAGACACAAGTCGCCTCTCAGCAGCCTATAGGATACAAAGTACAGTGACAGGGCTTTTAGTCTTTCCATGTAGGTCATGTTTTGGTGGCCCTGAATTTTCTTGGTGAGAAACCTCTGTGGTGTGTCCAGCTGCTGTAGGTGTCTGGTCAGGTACATGAAAAAGGGAACATTGTACTCTATTAGTGGTCTGATGAGGGTCAAGTACTGAGGGGTTATAACATCCTTAGACCTGGATGTGATGCCCTTACTTATGAGATGCACAACATAGAAGGCTTTCCTTACTACTGTGGACACATGGTGATCGAAGTTTAGATTGCTATCAATCTGTGTTACCAAATCACACACCACTGGGTTTGAGCTTCGGGGGGGGGGGTGCTGTCAATATTGTAATTTGCAGGGACTTCCTCTTTACCAAAGTGGATAATAATGCACATTTTTGCATTTAGTTTTAGTCCGTGATTTTGGCACCAATCAATTGTCTGTGTTAGCCCCTTTTGTAATATGTTAACATTGTTTGGGGACTTGATTGCACCCAGTTTGCAATCATCAGGGAACCTGGTAAGCACAGACCATCTACTTTTTCCTGGACTTCCAAGAAATAAATTCCAAACAGTAGAAGGCCCAGCCAGCATAGATCCTTGTGGTACACCACTAGTAATGGTCTACTGGCTGAGGTGGAATCCTCAACTTCGACAATATGCATTCTGTTGGTGAGCCAGCTGGCTACCCATCTAGTGACTTATAGGTTAATCCCTAGCTGGGAGTGTTTTTCAATGATATCTGAGTAGGGGATTGTGTCAAATGCCTTGGCTAAGTCAAGATAGGCAGTACGTACCGTTTCACCTTCATTCAGGGCTTTGGTAACATTCTCCAACAAGTCCACCAGGTTCAATAAACATGATCTACCCTTAACAATGCCAAACTGGGTCAGGTCAAGAGTTTGAAGGTCACCGTTGTCATTGTTGATAAGGTCCATGATGATTCTTTCCATAGCCTTGCAGATAAGTCTGGTTAGGCTTATGAGTTTATAGTTTCCAGGGTTGGTTGATGGACCCTTTTGTACAAGGGAATTATGGTTGCTGTTCTCCACACTGCTGGAACAAAGCCAGTGCTCAGGGTGAGGTTAAAAAGAATGTTAAGTGGTTCCACTAGGTCTTGTTTTAGATTGTTTATTAAGCCACATATGATGTTATCCAGTCCCACAGAGGCTGTGTTTTAGCCATGGAGAGCACGGATATGACTTGCTCTTTGGAGATACTAGGTAGAGGACTGGTGTCAGGTATGCTTTGGGATATAGGTTCATAGGTTCATACTAGGCTATCTGCCCTAGGGCATTTATAAGCCTAGCCAGAATGTGTTTGGCTTTCGCCACCCATTTTAAATTTATTTTGCTATGCCCTTTTTCGAGGTTAGTATACTGTGCCTCTGTCTAACAGTGACACAGAAGTGATACCCAGGGTAAACCTACGATCTCCCATCCACTCATCAAGATTCCTCTTGAAGAGAGTCAATGAGGGACTCTGCCTAACCTGGACTGGGATTTTATTCCAGAGTGAAGGGAGCCTCTGGGTTATGAATCTGTCCCTCCAGCATGTCCTATTTATTTCAGTGCTGAGGTTCAAGTCTCTCGAACGCGTAGCTCGATGGGATTTGGATTTTCTGAGGTGCAGCATGTCCATTAATTCTGGGTTGGACATGGCTTTATACGTCAGGCACAGATCGCCTCTGAACAGGCGGTATGCCACTGAGTAGAGCTGGCGTTTCTTTAACCGGGCAGCATATGGCATCTGTTTGAGCCCTTTGATCCTCTTGGTGAGGTACTTTTGGGGTCTTTCCAGTTGCTGCAGGTGTCTGGTAAGGTACATCCCAAAAGGGGCATTGTACTCAATTATGGGCCTGATGAGGGATGAGTAAAGAGGCACGATGACCTCCCCTGATCTAGATGTGAATCCCTTCATGATTAGGTGGGCTATATAAAATGTTTTTCTAACCACTTTGGCCACGTGGTTGTCAAATGAGAGATTGCTATCAACTTGGGTCCCCAGGTCCCTAATTACTTCTTCTGTACTTAATGGATTACCACCTATGTGGTAATTTGTGGGCACTTTGTTTTTGCCAAAGGGGATGACTATACACTTTTTGGCATTTAGCTTGAGGCCATGGCTCTGGCAGCAGTTGTCTGTTTCTATGAAGCCCTTTTGGAGGATGCTTGTGTCGGCTGGAGAATCGATTATGGTGCCCAGTTTGCAGTCATCTGCGAACTTGGTCAGCCACAGTCCTTCCGTGTTGGCCTGTACCTCCGAGAAATATATACTGAACAAGAGAGGTCCCAGGACTGAGCCTTGTGGGACACCACTTGTAACTGGTTTGGAGTCTGACATGGCTCCAGCAATTCTAACCATGTGGGTTATGTCCTTGAGCCAGTTTGCAATCCATCTAGTGACATAGGGGTTTATATTTAAGCTGGTGAGCTTATCTATAATGCCCGAGTGGGGTATTGTATCGAAGGCTTTGTGAGGTCCAGGTAGGCTGTGTGGACCACCTTCCCTCGTCAATGGCCTTGGTGACTGTTTCAAAGAAATCAACCAGGTTTAAGAGGCAGGATCTGCCCTTAACAAAGCCGAACTGGGTAGGATCCAGTGTTTGTAGGTCCCCAATATCTTTATTTATGAGGTCCATGATGATCCTTTCCATAGCTTTGCAGACCAAGCTAGTCAGGCTTATGGGGCGATAGTTTCCAGGATCTGTTGAGGCACCACCTTTATGGAGAGGGACCACTGTTGCTGTACGCCACTCTTTGGGCACATATCCTGTAGTAAGGCTGAGATTGAACAGTAGTTTTATGTTTGGGTTTAGCTCTTCTTGGAGTTCATGTAGGACGCAGCCGGGACACCATCTGGTCCCATTGATGCTGTGGTTTTTGCTTTGGAGAGGGCGGCTCTTACCTGAGCATCTGAGATGTCAGGGGGGCAGCACTCTGCTGGGATAGATATTTGCCCTTTTGGTGGGGAGGGGAGATGTTTGCGCTGAACCTGTCAGCTAGGATGTTGGCAATGTCTGTGGGTTCGTGTATTTTTGTCATTTTGGACTAATTCTGAGCATATCTGGGAATTACCACCCAGGTTCCTAACATAACTAAAGAAAGCCTTGTAATTATCCTTAGTGTCCTGTGCAGTTTTTCTCTCAAGCTGGCCTTAGACAATTTTATGTGTGCCCGTAGTTTTTGCTAATACTGATCAGTGATGCCTTCCCTTTTGGGATTTTGCTCTATCATTTAGTAGCTTCCTCCTTTTATTGTATAGTTTGTTTATGGCTGGGGTCCACCAGACAGGACGCCTGCCTTTGGAGGATTGGGTCTTGGTTTTATTTGGGATCGCATGATCCATGCATTCCTGAAGGTGTTCATAGAATGCTTTTATAAAGGATTCTGCGGTCTGGGCCGTATTTTCCACAGGCCCAGGGGCTTTGAAGGATTCCACCTCAGTTTTGAGGAGTGTGAAATTTGCTTTAGAGAAGTTTTTCACTGTGGTTTTCTGGGCAGGGGTGGGGTCGGGATGTGAATATCCAGTGAGATTAGTTTATGGTCTGATCTTACCAGTGAGGGATACACTTCTGGTCTGGAGCATAGAGTCCCCATGTTGGTGATGATCAGGTCCAGTATGTTTTCCCTCTTGTGGGAGTGGTAACAAGTTGTTCCATAGCATTTGAGTTTATAAATTCTAGGAACCTTTGGGCTAGGGTGTTGAAGCTAGAGTAATGCTCCCAGTCTATGTTTGGGTAGTTGAAGTCGCCCAATATAATGGTGTTTGGAGAGACCTTCATATTTTCCAGTGTTCTCAGGAAGGCCGAGTGGGGTTCCTGGGTTTGGGAGGGTGGTCTGTAGCAGGCTATAAACTGGAAGGCAGTTTTACCCACTGTTAGTTGCACATGGATAGTCTCTGATGCTTCGTGCTTTGCCACCAACCTGGAGGTGTGGGTATCTTTGATGAATATCGATACTCCCCCTCCTTTTGTGGTTCGGTCCAAGTTTTGGGGCCGAAAAGCATGGTATGAGGTATAACCTGTTAGTGCCGGGGCGCTCTTGGGAGCCCTGAACCAGGTTTCTGTTACTGCACAAATATCGATGTTCTCCATGCTAAGGAGAGTTTCGAGTGTGTGCATCTTGAGGTTTAGACTTCTGGCGTTGAGTAGCATTACTCTTAGTTTCTTATCCCTTGTGATACCTATGGAGGTGGGTTTGTCTTTTGAGCCTTGCCTAAAAAGGCACTATGGGGGTAGCAAGAGCCTTTGCCAATATCCGAAAGCCCAGGGGTGACAGGTGCAAGCCGTCCCTAGTGAAGCATCGTGGCTTGTCGAGCATATCATCCCAAGCTGACAGGCATTGGATCCCCTTTGAATGACACCAGTACTTAAGCCAATTGTTGTAATTGATCATCTTGTCTTCATATTGTGGCATCATTCTTGGTGAGGGTAAGATGCTACTCAAGGTCAGGGTCATACCTGCCTGGGCTACATGCTCAGAGAGCTCCTTTATGTCTCTTTTCATGTAGTCCAGGGAGGTACGTCTCAGGTCATTCACACCAGCATGGACAATGACTGAGTCATATTTGTACTTGCCTTGGAGTGACCTGAGTGCTTGTGTTATGTGGCGGATCCTAGCGCCCGACAGGCTGCTCACCGTGACCCTCTCCTTGTTCAGCCTGGTGAGCTGGACGCCAGTGTGCCTGACGATAGAGTCACCTATTACAAGTGTATCAGGTGTGTTGTTTAGTCTTAAGGGCTGTGACTGTTTGGCACACTGGCTTTGTGAGATATGTGTTGCACGTGTTTTGTTTTGGGGTAGCGACTGCTTGGGTGTCTGCTTTGGAGGTCTCTGCTGCTTCGGCAGATCTTTATTTAGAGCCTCCGAGTATGTTTTTGTGTGATTATGTGTTTGGTTTGTTGTCGTGGTAGGTCTATGTGAGACTGGAATTGTAGTGAGTGTGGTTTCCTTCTCCTCCTGACTGGTTATGCCAGTACTGAGTTGAGAGAGCTTAGCCTCCAGTTTGGCTATATGGTTGCATCTCTCACATGTGTTGGAATTTGTTGGGAGGAGGAGAGGGTTGTCTGTGTACATGAGGCAGTTGTAACATTGCCTCAAGATTCCCAGATTCACCAGCTGGACTGGAGAGGAGATTGACAACTGACCTTTGGACATGCTAGAATAATATTGGGAATTCCTTAATAATTGAAAACCAGGGCCAGTGGGGAGTGAGGGTGTAGTGCTTTTAGTTTTAGTGCTGACTTATATAATTGCTTTAGTGAGCAAGTGCCAGGTAACTTAAGTGCAATGTGTTACAGGTAACTTAAATGCAAAAATGACAAACAGTAACTTTCTTTCAAGTGAAACAAGGAAATAAGTACAGTAAGCAATGCAGATATCACTAGTGATCCACAGAAGCGCTGAGAAGCCGTGTATTAGATGGAATTAGCGTTCCAGGGAAATAACAAGCAAACAAACAACAAGCATATAAACAAAGCTAGATTCAGCAGGCCTGGATCTAGTCTATGCTACAGCAAACAAGGTGTACCAATTTCAGTAAGATACAGTTCAAATATTCAGGCACTATAAACCTTCAACCAGAAATTCCCAGCTCAGAAGGGCAGAGTCCAGCCTCTTCTCCCACAAGAGTGCAGACCACAAACCTTCTTAATGTAAAATAACTGGCCTGAAGCCCAAGTGCTTAAACCAGAACTAATACACTTTAAGAATAACAGACACTGGGCTCTCAATCAGCAGTTCCCAACTTAGAAGGATGAAAGCTACCTGTCCTGCCACCACAGTGCATGCCACAAACCTTCCTAATGTAAAATAACTGGTCTGAAGCCCAAGTGCTTAATCCAAAAGACTTAGAATGATAGCTACACTTTAATCAAGTTACTACCAAGCAGTAATAAATACAATTGAATACTTTAGAGAATGCCTGGATTAGTGCTCAAGTTACACAAACAAAGCTAGATCCAGCAGGCCCGAATCCAGTCTATGCCAAAGCAAACAAGGCGCACCAACTTCAGTAAGAAGCAGTTCAGATATGCATGCACTATAAGCCTTTAACCAGAAATTCCCAGCTCAGAAGGGCAGAGTCCAGCCTCTCCTCCCACAAGAGTGCAGACCACGAACCCTCTTAATGTAAAATAACTGGCCTGAAAGCCCAAGTGCTTAAACCAGAATTAATACACTTTTAGAATAACAGACACTGAGCCCTCAATCAGCAGTTCCCAACCTAGAAGGATGTAAGCTACCTGTTCTGCCACTACAGTGCAGACCACAAACCCTCTCAGTGCAAAACAACTGGTCCGAAGCCCAAGTGTTTAAACCAAAAGGCTTAGAATGAGTTACACCAAGCAGTAATAAATACAATTGAGTACTTTTAAGATGATGCAAAAGTAAAAAAGTAGGTAGAAACACAAGTACAGTAAAAGCAGATGAAATTTTTTTTTTTTTTTCTGAACAAGTGCTGAGATCAAAGAAACAGATTTGAGTGCTGAAACTAGAAAACTGGCTAGTTATAAGAAAAAAACTAAGCTAGAAGGCTTCCCTCCAACACAGAAGGGCTTGGGGGCTCAGAAGCCTACAAATAGTCTATACCACTTAACAGGAAAGGCAGGAAACAAGCTTAATTTTTTTTTTTTTCTGTTTCCCAGATGCTCTCTTTGTACACAGTAGGAGTGCCTGAAATCAGAATATGATCTCACTGCACTCAGTTGAGTGAGCAAATGAGATGGGCCCAGAAGGAGTATCCAAACACAAATTTACAAGATATTTACAATATGGCTAGTAGAGACAGAGGGTGAAGTTTGCACCAAATCTGTCAGATAGCAGACTGGCAATTTCCTGATGTTCAGTATGAGAGGTACCATCCACTATAACTTCTACACATAGCTGGGCATTCCCTTTTAGATTTTGGATGTAGCTAAAGAAAGGGATGCTAATTTAGCTTCATAACTAGCTTTAGAGGACTTTACAAGATATTTGATTTGCTTGTTCAAGTTGTGAAGGGTATTCTTCTTCTGCTGAGTATGTTCTGTCTTGTTTTAGAGCTCAGTTTCTTCCTTTTGTTATATAACCTGTTTATACTTGAGGTCCACCAGGGTAGCCTGTTTTATCAGAAGGACCTGGTTTTGATCCAGTCAGGTGCAGCCAAGTCTATAGAGTTGTTTAGGTGGTTATACAGTGCATTTGTTTACTTCTCTGCATAGGAGTCATTGTTGACTGTGTTAGCAGGGGGTTTGAAATTTTTTTTTTAGGCTGTAGGAGAAACTTTTCAGTTTTGTTTTGCTTCTGTGGGGGTGTCAGGTCTGATCTTTACTTCAAATGAGACAGATTTATGGTCTGACCTTACCAGAGAGGGGAACGCATAGGGGGTAGTGCAGTGACCTGCCCCATGTTGGTGGGCACTAAATCTAGGACATTTGAGCCCCTTATGGGCATGCAGCTAGTCTGCACCCCATAGCTGTTCCAGGGCATTTGTATTGACAAAGACCAGGAACCTCAGGGCAAGTATGTTTGTGCTTGTGTATGTCACCCAATCAGTGGAAGGATAGTTGAAAACTCCCATGACCAAAGTGTTTGGATGTATAGTGAGTGACTCTAGTAAGCTCAGGTAGGCAGTATGCTTCTTTTGGTTCATGGTTGGGGATCCAATAGCTACCAATGATGTGGTAGGGTATTTTACCTACATTTTGTTGGACCTGGAGTAGCTCAAGAGAGTCATACTTTTTAACCAGTCTTGAGGTGTATTTGGCTTTAATGAAGATGGATACATCGCCACCCTTGGTTCTATCACACTCGTTTTGGGGTCTGAACTTTAGGAAGGCATTGTAGTCTTGTGCAGCCAGGGTTCTCTCTGAGACCTTGAACCATGTCTCAGTGACTGTACAGACATCATCATCTTCCAAGGTGACGAGTGCTTCCAGGGAGTGCAGTTTCCTGTTTAGCCTCGTAGCATTAGGCAGCATAACTTTGAGTTTGTCTCGAGTAGATTTTTTTACATCAGAAATGTTGTTGTTTTGATATTGCCTAAAAAGGCACTATGGGAGAGGCAAGCATCTTTGCTAGTATTTGAAAGCCTTGAGGAGACAGGTGAAGGCCATCTCTGGCAAAGCAGTGTGGTCTGTCGGCCATGTCTTCCCATGCTGTCAGATACTAGAGCCCCCTGGACTAACACCAGAAGTTAAGCCAACTGTTGAAGACAATCATTTTTGTATATATTGTGGCATCATCCTGGGTGAAGGTAGGATGCTTCTTAGGGGTAGGGACATACTTGCCTGGGACACATAATCTGAGAGTTCAGTCATGTCTCTCTTCAAATAGCCCTGAGAGGCACGTCTCAAGTCATTCACCCCAACATATACTATGAGTCATAATGGTGATTGTTGTTGAGTGACTTGAGTACATATATGATTTGATGGATCAAGGCACCTGACAGGCAGCTGACCGTGACCTTATCCTTGTCCAGCCTGGTGAGGGGGACATGTTTGTGTCTCACTATAGAGTCTCCTATGACCAGGACATTTGGTTTTGAGGTGTTTTGCCTTAAGGTCTTATTTGCTGAGGCTCTGGTATGTGTGTTGTTATGTGTAGTAGTGGATTCTGTTTGCTTTACAGTGTGTGCAAGTGGTTTGCACTTGGACATTCTCTGATCTTTTGGTAGGCTTCTATTAAGTACCTTCCACGTATGTGAGTTTATGTGTTGTTCGTTGTTTTGTGTGAGAAGTGATGTGTGTGTGTGCTGACAACCTGTTTGATGTCTGGTTTGTTGTTACCTGAGAAAACTGATTACAAATTTATAATGTAATTACATCTCTCACATATTGTATTTGTTTGTTTTATGAGTAAGTGGTTGCCACTATACATGAGGCAATTACTACATTGCCTCAGGATGCCCATGTCAACTAGTTTAGCTGGAGAAATGTTTGGAAACTGACCATCCATCATGGCAGGTTTTAATCATAACTACTATTGGAGAGTGAGCTAGTTTGACCATATTTTGCTCTAGGATTAACAAAGGTGTAGAGGTGCCAAACAGGCTGACAGTTTGTAAGCTGTCATTCCAGCAAATGTATAGCATAGTAGAGGCCCATAGGATATATGCAAATGACTCCTTACAACATTCCAGTGTTTCAGCTATATGGCTTCTAAATGCCCATGATGTTTCACTTTTTACTTTTTAAGTTTTTACTGTTGCATTCAGGCCAATAAAGCCAAACCACACTAGATGCAGACATGCCATGAAACATCGGTAAGTCCATAAGAAATTGTTTGCATATATTACATTGCATACCTCTGAACTGTCCAGATTTTCACTGAATGTCCAGATTTTGTCTCAATTTTTTTTAGTCTATTTATTTATTGTTTTCTAGCAAATTTGTGGCATTTGACTAAAGTCACTAAGTAATGATATACATTTGAGTGTCAGATTTCACATCCGTCAGAAATGCATGATAATGCTAAACCAGTTATTCTAGCAACTTTCTAGGTTTGGAAGAGCAATCTTTAAAAATTGTCAATGATTTTGGGCCTTTGTTCCCCCATTATTTTAGCTTTGTCCAGATTTCTTGTCTTTAGAGGTTGAGAGATACGTTCTATGGTCATCTACTACAGGAGATCTAAGGTATTACAAAACGAAGACTCTAGCTTAGCTTAGTCTATGTAACCTTTTAAGTTTGGATGTTATTTGGGATATTTTTGCAGGCACCTTAATGTTTATGGACATGAGGCTAAGTCTTAAGCTCTGTGTTTCCAAAGTATGGCTAAACAATCCATTTATGCTGAATTGATAAGCTTAGAAAAAGGACAAAACATGATATGTCTGCAACTAGTGAGGTTTGGCTTTATTGGATTAAATACACTAGTAGAGACTTAAAAAGTATAAAGTGAAAATTTTGGGCATTCAAAAACCATGTAGCTGAAACACTGGTATATTCTTAAGGGTTAATTTCATATATCCTTTAGGTCTCTACTACAGGAGGTTTGATCTATTACACAGTGAAGACCTAGTTTAGCCCCAGAACAGACCATGAAACACTGCTATGTCTGTAAGGGTCATTTGCATGTATCCCATGGGCCTCCACTATGAGAGGTTTAAGGTATTATCATGCCATGGGTCATTTAAAAATTCTAGAAGTTCTCTTTGTACACTGCTAATGCCACAAGATAAATTGTCTTATTGGGGATAAAGTTGTAAACAGTCTAATGGT
This sequence comes from Protopterus annectens, assembly GCF_019279795.1. NCBI lineage: Eukaryota > Metazoa > Chordata > Ceratodontiformes > Protopteridae > Protopterus > Protopterus annectens. Next base: position 61,635,818 of record NC_056736.1, read on the forward strand.
TACTGAGTTTTATTCTCATTATTGCATAATTTCTATAAGTACATTTGTGGTCGGAAGTGCATGCAAGCTTTAGGCAAACAGAAGATACCTGAACACTAAGCAGTTTGAACAGAAATCCATCTCTAACGTGGTACTAGGTGAAGTGACAGGATAGTGCATACAAATTATGCTAGTCTTCCTGATAACCCTGGGGCAGTCTGAAGATGATATAGGGAGTAGTTATGCAATTTGGTAGCAAAAGGCACTTCTGAACACAATGAACAGGGCATCTACCATCAGCCTCTTAAAGTTTGAGATGCTCTTTAAAAAACCAAGACTGCTGCAAGGTGTTGACCGACTACAGATATCAGCTTCCATGCTGTACAGGTAGTAAGACACAAGTAAGAATTGCTAAGCAAGATACAACTAAGTGTTATCTAGTTTATGCTTTACAGAAGAGATAGAAAAAAATGATGAGTATCACAGTTTGCCAACTGGTATTAGAGAAAAGAAGGCCTCTCACAAATCCATATCAAATGATAATAGTCAGAAGCACTTCAGCTTTCTGCTTTGTAAAGCAGGAAACATTTTCAGAAGTACTTTTTCCTTGTCAGCTCATAACAGGATTATTGGAGACCTAAACAGCCTGTCTGACAAGGACAAATGTGAGTTAATAAAAGTAGTAGAAGCACTAACTTCAGGCAGGGGGATTTTTTAAATGCATTATCTTTCCTTTGGTACTCTATCTAGCAAAAGTATATGTTGCAAAGATGTTTCTGGAAGTAAATTCTAATGAAGACATAAACAGCATGCCTGCTGTGCTGAAATGCTTGCCTTGATGCTATACAAAGATGCTTTCTTTGAACTGTACCACCTGTTTGGCAATGAACTTAATCTTCCTGTCACATCTGTGGGATGCGCCCTTTTGTTTTGCTTGTTTAGTAAGCTAAGAATGATAAAAAAAATTTTAGAAAATAATAACAAATGATAACCTAAGCAGTCTGTCAGTTCTTTCTATCAATGAATGTAATACATAAGACCTAGTCACTGATATGTAGTTCACATCTATTAAAGTATATATAAAGCATTGCTTTATTATAAATCAACATTGATTGTACACTGACATTTTATGATATGTGTAAGACACTTCTTACATTATGTAATGTTAAAAATCAATTTTTTTTCTGCTAGCAGCCAGTAACCTTCATACACAGGATACATCTTTCTCATTTTCTTCCCTGCCATACATGCAGGCATTACAAGGCAAAAAAAAGACTTGGATATTGACAAAATGCTGACATATTTCAATTTGGTACGTAATAAGAGCAGTAGAAACTGCTGGTTTATGTTTGCTGCCAGCCTCATTCAGAATCTCCATTTTGATACACACAAGACATTTCTTATGTTGCTTAATGTTTAAAATATAACCTATTTTCTGCCACCTAAACAACAATCCACATAAACATGCACATACACATGCGCGTATACCGCACACACATACACACACACACACACACACACACACACACACACACACACACACACACACACACACACACACACACACACAAGCACACAGGCATAGGGCATCTTTCTTCAGCTGTACAAAGGTTAATACAATGAATTACATTCCATTTGGTACATCTTCTTGAACCAAATACTGTCTGCAAAAAGTTAATTTCTTCGTACTTTACCTGCATACTTTTCCCTAAATTAAATGCATAATAAGACTATCTTTGACAAAAGTGGTTTCCACAATTATAAAAGATGGATCAGATGCCACTACAACAGTTTAAATCTGCAACAGCATGCATGTAATACAGGGTGATAATGCCACAGTCAAGAGAAGGACTATCCAGGTTCATACATTTGTCCACTGTTGGGTACTCATAATAAAAAATCATACTGGAGGTAGAAGAAAAGTGGACAACCTTAATACATAACCTTAAAAACAGTTTCTTTACAATTTTACAGTATACATAGACTGACAGTGGGAGGCCATGGTGGTGCAGCAGTTAGCATTGCTGCCTCACAACAAGAGGTTCTCCGGTTCGATCCTCGGCTGGGGTGCCTTCTGTGCGGAGTCTGCATGTCCTCCCTGTGGTCGCGCGGGTTTCCTCTGGGTGCTCCAGTTTCCTCCTACATCCCCATAGACATGCTATAGGTGGATTGGATACTCTAAATTGGCCCTAGGCGTGAGTGCGTTTATGTGTGTGCCTTCCATGGAAGGTTGAGCACAGGACAGGCAACTTGACACAGTAAAACTCCACTGCCAATCATGAGCGGACAGATGATCCACTGTGGTCACCCCTAATCGGGAAAAAGCCGAAAGAAGAAGAAGACATAGACTGACAGTGTTTGAGTGCAAGATATACTCAGTGTTATTCAATGCCTTAAGTGGATCTCAGTACCACCCCCAAAGAAGTTTTCTACACTACCCCTTCACATGTTAATAGGGTTTTAAGACCTATACCTCCTTATTTCAGTAAAGATTTACAGCATAGTCTTCCACTCCTCTGTATCTCCCCCCTCAGTGCTAGATCATAAAACAAAATACACCTTTTGCTTTAAATTGCACTCTGCAGAGCTGTAAGGTTTCTGTGTTTTTTTTTAATTTTATATATTATGACATATGCTTTCTTATTAATCTATCTACTCTAAGTAACTGATGCAACTGATGTATTGTTTTAGGAACAATTCTCTCTATATTTTCTCTGTTTTCTATGAATGTACATCAAGATGTTTATTTCTGTGAATTTCATCTGATTGTTAGTCAGTTTATGTTTTATAGTGGTCGTAGGGTACTAACTAGTTTGAGGGTAGTAATGCAATAAGCTCTACCATCTATTTTGTGTTTTGCTAATGGATTGTTTTTAACTGGATACTTCTTGTGTTTAGTTAGGTAATGATAATAACAGAAGAGAGGACTGATATAATGGTTAAGTTGATTACCTCACAGACACAAGGCAGAGGATTTAATCTGTGGGTTTGACATAAAGGTTAAGGTCTTCACCAGGAGTGTAGCCAGGATTTTCAGATTTGTACTCATAGCTCCCAGACTACTGCCCCCACCAAGCCACACCCTCATCAACATGTTGCTGTCTGTCCACTCCCTTCCACACTGCTCCCCATGCATGCCCCCTTCATGCTGCTGCTCTCTGAACTCATCGCTGACAACTATATGCCATGATGTTAATCACTTCCATGAAGAAACAGCTTGGGCAGTTATTCAAAAGTGCATTTTCCTTAGGTGGAAAACCACAAAATACCTTTCCATTTGCACTCAGGTAGACCTCACCTCATTGGGGGCTGTACCATATGTTATCTGAAAGAAATGAAGTCAGTCCCAAGTCAGGGTGGATTTTAAGTATTACTTTAATATGCTAATAAATGAGTAGGTGGAAGCTTATTTGAACATAAAAGATCCTATGTGAAGCTAATAGTAAGTGATACCACATGGTCCCAGAGGACATAGCCAGTCTACTAGTAGACACATTCATTTCAAACTTCATCCACTTTTCCCCTCCAATATTCTCAGATGACATTCACACATCTACACCCCAATCTTTAGATCTTCCATGATCAAGTTCTCAAGGCACTATCTAAGGCCAGGAACACTATGTCTATGGGGTTTGATAACATACCAGGCTGCCTAGTAGTCAGCCTAAAACATGCCTTGTCAGACCCCTTACGGATGATAGTCAGTATCAGCTTTATAACAGGTTTTGTGCTGGATGAATGGAGAATGGCAACAGTCATTCTCTTGCAGAAAGGTGGGGTTGCAACAGATTCAAGTAATTAAAGTCCCATAAGCCTCACAAGTCTCATCTCTAAGGCTATGGAAAGGATCATTATGGAACTAATACATAAGGATACAAGTAATCTACATACTCTTGGCCCAGCCCACTTCAGATGTGTTAAGGGCAGGTCCTGCCTACTTAATATGTTCAACTTCTTTGAAAAAGTCACTGAAGCAATGGACAAGGCAAATCAGTGTACACTGCATAGCTAGACTTCTCAAAGGCATTTAATACCATCCCACACTTTGGTATCATAGATAAACTCTCTCAACTAAATGTTATCTCTTATGTATCTTGTTGAATAGCAAATTAGCTCACAAACAGAACTCAGGAAGTAAGGGTGGGTGAGTCTGCCTCCTCCAAAAGACATGCCAGTAGCAGAGTACTCGGGTTCATTCCTTGGACCACTCCTCTTTGGCATTTTCTGAGGCCATATTAAATGTTAGGGGTTTGTGGCTGGCCAGGTTTGTAGATGATTGTTAATTTGGTGCCATCATAAACACCTAGAGGACACCAAATTCCTACAAGAAGGCTGATTCCAAACTAATAGCCTCTGTCAAAACCATGGCCTAAAACTAAATGCTAAGAAGTGTATAATCGCATCTTTTAGCATGCATGATTTTAATTGTAACTATCACACTGACAACACACCCCTAAAAACTGACCCTGTAGTTAGGGATCTGGGAATCTATGTCAACAATAAACTGTCCTTTGATCACTACATAGCCACTACTTGTAAGGAAGTCCTTTTCATCTCATAGCCTATATTTAAAGGTATGGCATTCAGGTCCAGGGACATAATCAATCCACTGTACTTGACACTTATTATGCCAGTCATTGAGCGTAATTCCTCTTTTGGTATATGCCTGTCCAAACACTTGTCACAACTCAAAATGATCACAATGCTTCCTCCCTAAAAAAAAAAAAATCAAGGGTCAAAATCATAAAAAAAACTATGCAGACCATCTCAAAGCCTTGTCTCCCTCTTGACTGTGTCAGACAGGCTACAGAAAGGTGGCCTTTACTTTACCTATAGAGCCTCAACAGACTCTATACTATCAGACCTATTACATATTTGCAAGTCCACTTGTGTTATAAACAACCACTCAAGAGTCCTCAATCTGTCTTGCGAAGTTGTATTGTATGCCGGTATTATCTAGAATGCCTCATTTGTGGAAGAGTCTTCCACTCCACATTAAGCAAAGTGCTTCTCATATTCTGTTCAAACGTAATTTGAGCAAATGTATGGTTAACAGAAAATTTACCCTCAGTTAAACACCACTGCCTCTTATGGATAGGGGAAACATGTAAATACCCCAGCATATCCCTGTTCAGATCTTTGTTGGGTTATTTTTATGTTGAAATATAGGCGCTAATAACTACCATGGGAATGTAAGGCTAAACTTCATAAGATCTTCAGAGATCAATAGCCTAGTAAGTACCTATGAACCCTCTAAGTTTCCAGGCATCCTGACCCAATTTCCCCTAGTAGTTTAACTACCACCTCAGGTCTACCCTGAAAAGGGGCTATTAGCCTAGTGGGACTAACCTAGTCAACAAAGGATAGATGGATAATAAGGCTGCCACTTGTTACAACAATGGGTTTTGCATTAATATATAGTTTATGAAGAATATGCTGCCTGGCCAAGATGGCAAGTAATTAGCAGCGTTAAGAAATTTGCTCTGCTTCTCTTATACAATTTTGACAAGATTTAATCATCATTTCCATCAAAAAAAACATTCAAGAAAGGTGAGATGCCACAGAGGAAACTATTTGGGATTGTTTGGTGAAAAAAATAAATATTTTAAAATATTTTCCTGTCAAAATTTCAAGTTAAAAACTATCAAAGGAAAATGAGTCACTATAAGGCAGTATCTCATGAAACTTCAGTGAAGAAGGAGCTACAGTCTATTCTTAGTGGAATACAGGACTTATCTTTAAAACTAGATAAACTGGACTCTAAAATAGACACAATTAAAGAAGACTGTAAAAAGCAGATACAATTAATAGATGAAGTAGTTAAACAAAAAACTTCAAATATCTGCTATGGAAGACACAGTTACTGACATATATGGAAGACTTACAGAAGGAGAAAGAAACTTTGACTTCATCCTTAAATAAAACAGCAAGTTCTTGGAAAAAATGGATGACTAAGAAAACAGGTTGAGAAGAAATAATACCCGGATCTATGGAGTTCCTGAGAAACAAGAGGGAGACAACATGGTGAACTTTTTAACTTCTTGGATCCCCAAAATTTTAAACCTTCCTGAAGCCCTGTCTTTTGGAATAGAGAGGCCTTACATATCCTTATTAGCAATAACTTCAAGCAAGAAACCTTCAAATCCAGGATCCATAATACTGAAATTTATTTCCAGTCAGGACAAAGACTTAGTTTTAAAAACTACTTTGTTCGCATCATCCACTAAAATTGGTGATACTCTCATCAGATTTGACAATGATTATTCTTGTTTGGTTGTCTCATAAAGGAAGAAGGCATGTATGTATTCCTTTGTTAAAAAGCTTTAAGAAATCCGGAATAAAAACACATCTGATATATCCTGCAAAGTTAAGATTATTTTTACTAGATGGGAGGAAAACACCTGAGTCCCTGGAAAATGCAGTTTCCTTTGTCCAGAAGAATAACTTACTTATTTCTGCTGAAGAAATGGATTTGAGCCAGTCATTAAAAAGACAGGCTACAAGAAATGAATAGACAGTAAAAGAGAAAAATAAAAAGTTCAGAGATAAGTGAAAATGTTACTTGTTATTTATATTGTAGTCTAGCTTTAAAAGAACTTGTTTTTCTGAAACACCTTTTAAAAGGACTTTCAACAAAAAGGTAATACTTTTCCAATTAATCATATAATGATTTCAGTTTTAATAAGTAATAGTTATTTTCCAGTGTAATGATCTTTTTTTCCATTACAAGGGTAAGAGTATACGAAATAAGTTATTTTAGTTTCTAAGAATCTAAAGTATTAAATTAATATAGATATTTTGCTTTAATTCTAATAGCATAACATTTGAGTAATGATTAATAAATAAGGTTTGATTCTAATGCTTTATTTAAATAATGGGATATGAGAGAATAATGAAAGTATTAATATTTGTTGCTATCCACACACTAACTTAAATGGTTTAATATACATAAGAAATGTTGTTAAACGAGCCACAAGAGTTCAATGTGTTTTGGGTTGACTTGGGACCTTGTGAAGTTGTTTAATCTTCGTCCTTTTTATTCAATTTTCATCTCACTGAATGCAATCAAGAACCTTTTAGCTTTGAATGACTCTCTTTTTAGCATATTTCCCACTAGAATGACTAAAAGTGCTTGAATAGTGTGTTTCTTTTTAATGGCATGAGATTCTGTGTGTCACTGCACTAGCCTGGTTTTGTTTTGAACAGTTTGTGAGAAAGGAAGTGCTGTGTGACCTTTAACCCCCTCTAAAACAGGAAATAAATGGAATACTTAAACAGATTGTCAAAATGGACACTTTTGAAATGTTTTTAGGTAATAAAATGTAATGTTTATCCTGTTTTATAGGAAAATTGTAAGTAGACAAAAGGTTTACTTTAATGTCTTTTATTTACATTTGAGCAGCTTAAATAGATTTGTGTCATGAAAATATCTATGTTAAGAAATGTGAAATGAAGAAAAGAGACACAATGCTCGCAGGAAATAAAATTTGAAAGTATGATACATGTAAGGAAATCCTTGTAAACCTGAAAGTACTGTTTCAAGAGGAATTGTCTGATAGCTTTTATTAATGTTGCCTAGAATTGCCATTTATTTTTGTAGTGTTCAAGTCTGCATTATCTCATCCCTTACTTTTGACAGGTAGACATGCAGTGCATATACTCTGGTCTTGGCCAGTTGCTTGACAGCTAACTCGTGCACCAAATGTGTTCAATATGTGAACTCAGAGATGCCAATCACATATGCTGCAGTCAGTCTGGCAACTGATGGAATAGTAATCATTGTGGTTCATGTACTTTATACTGCATTTTTTGAATTCATGAGGCATTTTAATGTATATGTGGGTGGAGTATTTGGCATTTAATGCCATCAGAAGATCTGTAATTGTATAAAAGTCATATATGGTGTTTTATTATGCTAAGAACATAAGGGGAAATTGGATGCTTTCCTTAATCTACTATAACATGGTGTCCAGAAAGCTGTGCTGAATCCTAAAAAGGCATGGGATATACCAACTCTGGGCCTTTGGACATCTATTGGTACACATGACTATACATATCGTTGTCTCCAGGAGTATGGGCCATCCACTAGTACTAAGTAGGGCCAAAAGGAGGTGCCAAGATATCCTTGCCAGTCTTCCTTTAAAGCAGGACATTCTTCTCCACCCTTGTCTTTGCCTTCTCAGTGGTGTGCCCCTGTCCAGTGATGAGCAAACTGTGTCAGTGGTTTCTGTGCTGTCATTAATAAATGGCTTTGCAGACATCTCTGTTTCATTAAGTCTATCCTAATATACAGTCATAGATTTTGGAATACTCTCTGTAATAAACACTCAGTCTCAGACAGATGTTGCTATTGTTCATGTCACTGTTTAACAGAGTGCTACATTCTGATATGTAAATCTGCATAATGCTATTCATATTTAGTATATGATTGTTTCTATTCTTAACACTGATTTTCTTGGTTTTCATAACTCAGTAACCTGTTTCAATGATATACGATTATTGTAAGGGCCCAAATCTTAACAATAGGCATGAACAAATCATGCCTTACATGTAGGAATATTAAATAAGTGGAAGCAATGCGAGGTTTAGGTGAGGTGAGGATAATTTACTGCTTAAATATTAAGTCATTTCTGCATTGTGGACATTGATGATTACTATAACCCCTACTTTGTTAACTTCCTGCTTACAGAAACAGTAGTGACTGTAGAGTTCTTTATGTTCTATGCTGTTGTTTTATTCCATTGTTTATATCAACACACCTATTTTTCTGCTCTGCATTAGGGGTATTACAGTTTGATCCACCTCAGTCATATGCTTAACTTTGCCCACAACAGCTTACTTGTGTATTAAACTTAACCTTACCAATAACCTCAGTCATATACATTAGTGTGCTAAACAGCATCTCCCTAGAAGTACCACTAAATAAAACACACACACACACATTCACACACATACTTATACACATTCACACATATCCACATACATACACACACACACACACACACACACACACACACACACACACACACACACACATACACACACTCTCTCAAACATACTAATACTCATGCATATCAACACATCTATCTCCTTCATTACTTAAAACACCCTCACACTCTCCAACCCAATAAAACATTCATTACAAATAAATCCCTCCATGTTGTCAGACACTCTAAGTTAACTAACATTGATTTTTACTATAATTTATAGAGTGTTTTCCAAATATAGGGAACAGGTTTTAAGAATGGACTGAAAGCTAATTGTTTAATTCCTTGGTCTTATTTATTAATATAATAACATTTACAATAAGAGTGCACATTATTATTTAAGATATTTACATTTTATTTGCATAGAAGTAGTAGCAATAAAATATGATTAAGTAGAGATATGGGGCTGTTAGCGAGTGGTTTGTATGAAATTTTCATCAAACCAGGAATTGTTTATCCATGATAGAGTATAATAATGTTCCTACTTTAGATTCTTTGTATCAGTACTAAGGTTTTTGTCCATAATGAGTTGTTCAAATGATAGCTCTTTGCTTAAAATACTGATTCATTGTATATTAGTTTTTAAATCATTTATTCCAAAAGATGCCAGTATGCAAATGTGTTTCATTAAATATTAATGGATTAAATAACCCAATAAAAAGAGGCAGATTAAACAAGTATTTGACATTATACAAAACAGATATTGTTTTTTGGAATGAAACTCATTTATTGACCAAAGATTTAGATAGATTGCTATTATAAGATTATTCAGTTTTAGTAGATTCCCATTCAGGTTCAAAAAGAAGAGGTATTCTTATTCTCTGGAAGAAAGCATTAGATTTACCTAAGGCAATTGATACATATTACGAGAAGAATAGTATGCTGTGATTGGTGGTAATAGAAATAAATAAAAATTGTACACTCTCATCAATACATATTGGATTCCTGTAATTGGATCTAAAACAGCTAATAAATATTTAGATATTGTTACACTATATTCAAAAGGAGAAATGTTAGCCAGTGATTTCAATTGTATTTTATCAATCAAAGTTATTACTAATGATAAAAAAATCAGATGATATCCTGTGGTTAAAATTTTAAATCATATAAATTGAATGAACATGAGAGATATTTTGGATTTAAAATTACCACGTTCTCTAAATTATACACATTATTTCTTTAGCTTTTGGACCCAAACTAATATTGATAAACTTTTTTTTTATATTCAACCGGCTTTATTCTAAAATAGAGGATGTATTGATAGTCTCATGTCCTTTGTCTGAACACATTTACTTTAAGTCCAAATAATTTAATTTATTCTCAAAGACTTCCTGCATGTAAAATTAAAATAAAAGGTTTTAGTGGTTGGTTTTAAATGAGTTAAACCAATTTATGAATTGAATAACAATGGTGAGTTTAGAGACGCTATTTTATGGGATACGTTAAAAGCCTATTTCTGTAGTAAAATTTAAAAAATGGTATATATGTAAAAGAAAGGAATGGGACAAAGAGTTGAATACTATACAAACTAACATTGACAAATTAAAATTAAATCTAATATCCAATAATAAAGATACAAAAATCGAGCTGAAAAACCTAAATCAGAAATATCTAGAAATACTTTCTCATAAGACTTTGATTAATTTGGAAAAAATTAATTTACAAACATATTCAATAAATCTTAAGAGTCTAAATAGAATAGCTATTAGATCAAAAATATGAATAAAACAAATCTGATTAAGGACAGTGTTCATAAAGAAGAAAATAAAAAAAAATAAAATAACCAATTTAAAAGATATTCTAGAATGCTTCAGAATATATCATGAAAAAAGTAACTAAACAAAGACAAGCCTTGATAATAGTTTTTAATGTATAGTTTCTTGAAAGAAGACACATATTATAAATTAACCAAAGAACAAAAAAAAAAAATAAAATGGATACATCATTTTCTTTTAGAGAATTAAAAGATCAAATAAAAAATCTCAAAACCAATAAAGCTCCAGGTTTAGATGGTATAATTCCTGAGTTGTACAAACTTTTACCTGATAATATTTTAAAAAATGTATTAAAAACTTTTTAAGTAGTCAAGAGCACTTCTAATATTCCCCCTTTATGGAGATACTCTCTTATCACATCCATTATAAAGTCATATAAAGATCCTGCTTTATGTTCTTCTTATCACCCTATTTCACTCTTAAATGTAGACTATACGATTGTCATGTCTCTATTAACAAAAATATTAAATCTTATACAATTGAGGTTAGTAAATGAAGATCTGACTGGTTTTATAACAAGCAGATGATTGATATAGCAAATAAAAATAAAAAAGAGCTCTCAATAATAAGTTTAGATTTAGATAAGGCTTTTGATTCTGCAAACTAGCCTTATTTGTTTAGAGTGCTAAATGAATTATAATTTTCCACCAACTTTACAACTTTAATTAAAAACCTTTATGGTAATTCAATATCTTTTGTTAAAATAGGTTATTTTTATTTAAACCCTTTGATATATTAAAAGGCACAAAACAAGGATGTCCTCTATCTCCTTTGTTATTTGCACTAATCACAGAGCCATTTGCAAATTATATAAGATCTAACATAAATATCAAAGGCTTTAAAATAGATAAAGATTTTTCCTTTCAGATTCAACTTTTTTGCAGATGATATTCTGCTAACAAGTGGTAATATTAGGTTCATAGGTTCATAGGTTCATACTAGGCTATCTGCCCGATCCCCATCCATTGGTCAAGATTCCTCTTGAACAAGGCCATTTTGTTCCACAGCATAGGAGTTGTGGTTCTGAGGGATCTAGATTTTTTATTCATCAAATCAGGGTTTGACATGGCCTTATATGTCAGGCACAGGTCACCTCTGATGAGACTGAATAGAGCTGCAGCATAAGACATATTTTGAGACCCTTTATCCTTTTGGTGAGGAACTTTTGGGGCCTTTCCAGCTGCTGCAGTTGTCGGGTCAGATACAATCATAGGTCTAATGAGTGATTTGATCTAGATGTGAATCCCTTCATGATCAGGTGGGCAATGTAGAAGGTTTTCCTAAGGCTACTGTCAACCTGGGTTCCCAGATCCCTGATGACTACTTCTGTGCTCAGAATTATAATCAGATTATAATCTCTTCAGATGATATAGTTAACTCTTTGAATTGCCTTGAAAAGGTTTCAGGTTTTTAATTTAACCATAATAAAACAAAAACATTGGTCATTAATAAAAAGATAACCACATCTTTAAAATCTTATACAAGTTTTAGTTGGGACAGTTCACAGATTAAATATTTAGGAATTACTTTTGAGTCCAATATTAGAGATTCCTTATCAGTAAACTACAAAATCTTAATTGATGCAATTATAAATTTAACTGATAGTTGGATTAAATTAGTCTTCAAAATGGAGGATAGACTTACACTGATTAAAATGGAAATTTTACCAAACATTTTATTCTATAGTCAGTCATTAGTTCTTCATCTTTCTAAAAAAAACTTAAAGCATTCTATTCTAATAAAGTTTTTTTGGTATCCTAAAAAAAGAATATGAGTATATTTTTTGGATTGGCATATAAAAAGCTGGGAGGAAGGTGGTATTTAGATTTCCTAATATTCAGATGTATACTAAGGCTATAATTATTAAAATAATATTATTGTGGCTTAACTCTTCATATGTCTCTTGTTGTAAATCAATACATGAGAAAACATTAATAGACAATAAATCTGTAATTGAATCTTACATAAAATTGGGAATAAATACATTATATTGGGTCTTAAAATAATATGCTATGAATGAAATATATAAGTTTACTTTAAACCCCTTTATCAATCAAATAGTTTTAAACTTTAAGAGATGTATGAATTCAAATTATTTAAAGAATTGCTAATGTTATTATTTCCTATAGCTTCTACATATGGATATTCAGTATCTTTTAACACAAGTAAAATGTTAGCTCTTAAAAATAATAATTTAACTTTTTGGCATCAATTTCTCAATGGAAATAAAGTCCATTCAGCTGCTTATTTAATAGCAAGATACAGTCTTGAGAAAAAAAAGTTCATTAGGACAGACTAGCACTGCAAAAGAAGTGTAGATGTCAGGATCTCACTTTGGACTTTTGACAATCACATCACATTAATATTTAACATGTTGAGTGAAGCAGCTATTACAATTAATCCTGCTTTATTATTTCTCTTATAAGAAAGAGAACTGTGTAGCGTTAAAGTGCTTTCTCTGTACATCTTCACGAACTATAAAACACCAACTATTCACCATTATTCATTGTTATTTACTATCAAGGAAAGTGGTGATAAAGTGGTGATAAAAGCAATCACATTTGCTTTTTACTCCCATTATTTGACTATGTCATCCATCAGCAAATTAACTACTGTATCCTAAGCTTGTTGATGTCATTGGATGCTACCTGAGTTGTTGTTAGAAGTAAGAATACAGGTCTGCTTATTTTACATCCAATAATTAACACATACACACAAACACACACAAAAAATAGCGATGCCTTTTTGTATAGAAGTATGTGCATGTTTTTGTATAGGGATGGACTACATAGGAAAAATATGGAGCAAGCAGAAATTTGGGAGTACAACTGGTAAGCTTTATGTGTACTGTCAAGTTTTAGTAAGTAGCAAGATATTGTATTACTCTTATGAGATTGGCTCTTTTATTTGTCTTAGGTGCCTTGGTGTAACTGCAATAAAACAGTCAGATTTCAACACTAAAGTACTACGCTTGCATAAAAACGAATACCTATCTTAGATTTCCAAGACAGTCACTGGACTGAAAGAGAATCCTGTTTCCACACTTACTGACTAACCAAGTGCAGAGAAATAACACACCTGCTGCTATAAGTGAACAGAAGAACAGAAGCTCTTGCAAGTGTTCTGAAGTATGAATTCTATAGTAAGGTATGAATAGCTAGTGAACAGTTCACACTAAAAAAAGCTTGCCCAGAGTAACAGTGTTAAAAAAAGAAAGAAAGAAAACTACTGAACAGTAAGGCAACACCACCAGCATATAGAGAATATGAAAATTCTTTAAAATGTTAAACAACATATTTAAACTTACAAAAAACAAAATCCATCTCCTCTCCGTGCAGCCAGTTTCTTGGTGTTAACACCAATCTACCAATGCCAACAGCAGTTACACCAACAAAAGGTGAGGGAAAGATTCATCAGAGAACAAGAAAGTCAGTTTGATTTCTTGCTACTTTCCCCCACCATCCAGACAGTGTTAATTACCATCAGTTATCACCCTCCAACAGATAGGGGTGAAACAAAAGTAAGTGTGAAACTGCCTGATGAGCTGCAAATTGCTTTGCAGTCTCAGGCAAGGCAGTTTCATGCAGTATGTCATTTACTTTCATTTTCATGTTTTAGTTTGCTTTGTGACTCTTTGATACTCTGGGTCCTAGTGTCTGTCTCTTGCCAGTCACCTCCCCGTCACAAAACTGTACTGAAGTACGTATTGTCAGTACACTGCCCGACATCATTGGTCTTCTCCTTCTAAACAGAAAATACAGGGTTTGAGTCTTACCTTGGGTTATTAGCTAGGCTTAAAATTACCCTTCATGGCAATTAGCTTAATATGAGACTATAAATATTAAGACTTTACTGGAAAAGCTCCCTCAAACTCTGCCTTAGACTGCTGTGAGGAGAAGATTAGTTTGCTTTTCTTATATTGCTTTCTTGTAATTTGTTTTGCTTCATTGCCTTCTTCTATTTTGTATATTGGGGAGTAGTCATTACACTGTGTTTTAATTGTATTCTGCTTTCAATTGCACATTTAAACTAGGAAAGATATCAGGGCTGTGTCTCTTATGAGTTGCACAGAAATTAAAGTGTTCCCTATTCTCCCACCTTGTCACTGCTGTGTATTTAAACTCAACTGTCTCTTTTAGTTGCCCGCCTTATATTAATTAGACTACATATTTCCTTCCCTCACCTCTTTCATGGGCTATTGTCAGTAAGCACAAAATTATTATTTTATGAATTTACTCCCCCTCAGCTATATAAATTTATTGGCCATCCCATTGTATTCCATAGAGCCAGAATACACCCATCCAACCTGTCTTTTTCTTTTTAAAATTAGTGTCTCTCCACTTAGATTGCTAAAGCTTGAGTTACTCCCTCATTCATATCTAACTGCTTAGTGCTCATTGCAACCATTAGGATATTAACCCGTTTTCCCATTAAAATCTGCAAAATCTGGTCCAAGACCACTAATTGTTTGAGAGCCCACATTCTGTCTTTCAGTAGTCATTTTAGGATTAGAGATTATGTTTTGCTCCTGGTGAGAGAATGAGCACAGGGTCATTATTTTTTGGAGACTGATGATCACCAGAAAGCCTGATAACTGCTTCATAGGTACCTAGCAGCTTGCAAATTGTTCTTATATTTCCCTCCTGGTGAGAGAAGTAGCAGAGGGCACTGATTCCCGGCTGTCTGTAATTGAGCAATGAGCATCTCTGTGGGACCTTCTTGATTGGCCTTGTTGGTATTCAAGGCATTTACAAGGAAAAAGCTACAACAAGCCTACTCTCCCCTGCATCATTTAGGATAAGGCTGTTGATCAACAAAGAGCTAGTGGCCTGCTTCTCTTCTTGGGATTGGTGCTACTGTTTTGCTACTGGTGAGAGAGTAAAGACTTTCTATGTTGGATTAACGAAAATATCTCTCAAGAAACTATCATTCTAGGAGACACTAACATCAACTGGCAAAACTTAACCTCCAAAGCTCCTAATACTAGCATTAATCTCCATAGTTTCACACAACTTATCACAGAGCCTACATGTGCATTAAACACCCAACCTGAAGCTACATTAGATTGGATTCTAGTATCCTACCCCCCCAATACTACACCAATACTGGTACCTTCCCAAACACTCTAAGTGACCACCTACCTGCATATACCCATATAACCCAACTTTACATTCCCATATCTCACACATATAAATCAGAAACCTCACCACTTTAACCAGAACATAATTATCACTGCCCTTCAAGCTCAAAACTGGTCCCCATTAAAATCATTGCCCCTAGATGACACTGTTCAATATTTTAATAACATCTTTCTTAACACATTAAATAGCCTAGCACCTCTTTGTATAAAACAAATAAAACCAAACCATGCCCCCTGGTTGACAAAGCATACCAAACAATCCCTCCTAGTTAGAGACAAAGCCTGGAAAATTTGGAAAAATATAGGACTATAGAAAATGAATAAAACTTTAAAAACTTAAAAATGCTGCAAAAAAAAAAACTTATCATAACTGATAAGAAAACCTATTTCTCCTCAAACCTCTCCTCCCAAAGTAATAATCCAAAAATGCTTTGGAAATCTGTATCTTTCCTTCTTAATCCAGGTAACATTCAAAACCCATCACCCTCTCCCAACAAAAACCCTCTCCAGATAGCACAACTATTTAATACCCATTTCAATGATACCATCCAAAAACTAATCAAGGACTCATCCTCAAAAACAACCCAATTTTCAGAAATGCCACTCAAATAGACCCATATCCAACTCTATAGACACCATAGTTCCCTGAAATAGTATTCCTCCCAATCTACCCTTCTCACTTCAGCCTGTACCTACAGTCCTAGTTCTAAAATTGCTAACCAAACTAAAGCCCTGCTCACTGTCCGCTGATAACTTACCACTAGAATATTTAAAACTTGCAGCCAGAGCCATAGCTTACCCTGTTAGCATTCTTATCAATCGTTCTATCACTGAATCATATGTACCCCAACTATGGCAAAAATCCATTATAACCCACTACACAAAGAAGGTAATGCTCATGATCTCTCAAACTACAGGCCCATCTCCATTCTCTCCCCACTATCAAAAGTCCTGGAAAAATGCATTCAAACTCAACTACTAAAGCACCTCATTAACAATAACCTCCTGGCTCCCACTCAACATGGTTTTTGCCCTGGTCATAGTACTACTACAGTTTTACTCTCCTACACTGATACCATTAATAAAGTTTTTGATGCTGGCCTATCAACTTCAGTACTCCTGCTGGAACTATCAAAAGCATTCGATACAGTATAACACCCTAAACTATTACAACACTTAGAAAAATTTGGATGCACTCTGAGTGTAATAACCTGGATTTCCTCATGCCTAAATAATAGACAGCAATCAGTTAGATGGCAAAACCAACAATCAGAGTACCTGGCAAACAACACAGGTATCCCCCAAGGGACCATTTTAGGACTGCTACTCTTCATTATTTTCATTAATGTTCTAAATAAAGCCTCCAAACAAAGCATATTGATTCAATACACAGTTGATTCACCTATCATCTCCTCCTCCAACAATTTCACTAACTTTCATAGGATCACCCAAGATGCCTTCTCCTCCATTGAAACCTGGCTAAATGACTCCCAATTAATGCTGAACCCCCAAAAAACTAAACTGCTAATATTTTCATCAAAACCTCTAACTGTAGATTTCAAAATTTTCTCCCACAACAAAACAGAAATTGAACACATACAATATGCAAAACTTTTAGGAATTACTATCAATGATAAACTCTCCTTTGAACAACACATACTGAATAGAGGAAAGAAAACTCACTTCACACTGGGCAAATTATATTGACATACACTCTACCCAGATAAACAATCTAAGATAAAACTAGCTAACACTTTGCTTATCCCATCCCTCTTATATGGAATCACCATTTTCACCAACCTTCATACATCCTTCAGTAGTAAGCTGCAATTATGCTACTACAAAATAGCAAAATTCGCCTCTAACTTGTCCAGTCACTCACACCACTGCAACGCTATCTCAAACCTGTCCTGGCTAGAATTTCATCACTATCTCTACTTTACTCAATTAACACTTGCTCATAAGCTAATTTTCCAGCCTGATAGCTATCCAGCTCTCCAGTCTATCTTACACACATACACCCCAAATCGAGCCTTCCCCTCCTCAGAAAGAACTCTTCTATATGTAGCTAAACCCAATAAGAGAACAGGACAATGCCTATACTCGTACAACATTGCCAAACTATGGAATAGCCTCCCCTCATCTATTACTCGACTCCCTAATGGCCTTTAAAGCTGCACTCAAAACCCACTTTTTAACAAATCCTAGCTATCCCTGTGAAATACAGTGTAAGCCCCCTTAACTTTTAAAATAATTTTTACTCAAATTCTGCCTTCAGCCCCCTCTTATATTTTTCTTCCTCCTCTGAATCTTTATTTCTCCTACCCATGATATGTGTCACTGTTATTAATGTTCTTTGACTACTCTCTTGTGGATTGAAGTATGTTTACTGTTCTAATGTCTATTATTATTCTTCTGTGATTGAAAGTATATTTTAAGTATTTTATATGCATCTCTTCAATTTTGTATTTGCTTGTTGTAATTGCTCCTGTTAATAACTGCTCAATATTTTTGTTTGTCTGTTTAACTGTGGAGCTTTTCTCCCCAGGCCTCCACTGAAAATGGGTTTCTAACCCAGTGGACTTCCCCAGTCAACAAATGTCAATAAATAAATAAATAAGCAGAGGGGAACTGTATTCCAGCAGAGTGAAGCTGTGGTGAGAACAGCACAAGCAGTAACCAGGTAGTAGCCAATTAGCTGCATCCCCATTATTATTCATTCTTGGCAAAACTAATTCTTTCATTTTAGTAAGTAATACTTGATTAGCTGCTGTCTAATCTAACTTCAGAATATCTGCCTAAATACTTCATCCATAAATCATCAGGGTCTGCTTCAGTGTTTGGCAGTGCCCTGAATAGACACAGGCATACTGAGTTGACATTTATCCTGTAAAGGCACCCCTGAAATTTCACTAGTACCTAGTTGCACACAGGGCAGCTAGTTTGCAGTGACAAGCGCTGCCCCCAGAGTTGCAAATCAAAAAGTCATGACACTACTTTATATTAGCCCCGCAACCATCTAATTAATAAAAAAGGGCCTGTTGCCATGAATATGAACTTTCTCACCATCCCTGTTACCAGTTTGGTGGATATGGGCTTCCTGAGGCAATGTAGAAATTGCCTCTTGTTTACTGACAACCAGCTAATTCTCAAACAAACTGATAAGGTATCACTGGAGGCAAAGCTATCATACAAAAGCACTCTTAATGTCAAGCAAGTTGTCAGTAGTACAAATGCTGCACCCATCACGCACAGTACAAAGCAGACACATAGACCCACATATGCTGAGGCACTTAAATATAACCTTCCTAAATCTCAAAGATCTAACAAACCCCCTTAGAGTCCCAAATGCACTCATTCAAAACAACACCCACATAAACATATACAGCCTCACCTCATGGAACCTCTACATTTAAGCCCATAAGGCAAGCCACCACACAATGTAACATTCTGGTCAGTGGAGACTCCATTCAGAGATACACTACTGTCCCTATCACCAGGCATAGTAAGGACAAAGTTACAGTCAGTTACTTATCAGGGGTCAAGATCTGTCACATTATGCATGCATTCAGGTCATTGGAAACCAAATATCTGTATGAATCAGGAATAGTCCATGTAGGTGTAAATTATCTGAGATATACCTCCCTAGACTATATGAAGAGAAACTTCATGGAGCTCTCAGAGTATATGTTCCAGGCTGGTATGAGCCTAGCATTGAGCAGCATTTTACCTTCTCCAAGGATGATGCTACAATATGAACAGAAGGTGACTGACTTCAATAATTGTCTTAGTTTCTGATGTCATCCTATGGGTGTGCAATATTTGTCAACATGGAAGGAGATGGTCAAAAAATCACGCTGATTTGCCAGGGATGGTCTGCATCTCTCCCTCTCTAGGCTTTTGAATATTAGTTAAAAAATTGTCCTCCCCCATAGTGCCTCTTTTAGGCAATGCCAAACTGAAAGTACATCTAGCATAGCAAATCAAATCCAAGAAAATCTAAAGGTGTTTCTGCTCAATGCTAGAAGTATAAACAAGAAAGTCCACTCCCTGCATGTTTTTGTCACCCTAGAGAATGCTGACCCCTGCACAGTCACTGAGACATGGTTTAAAGCCATGTAGAGCACACTGGCAGTGCAAGGCTATAATACCTTCCACATATTTAGACCAGCTACTACACATACAGGGACTAAATAAATATATGTCAAGACCAGTCAAGCAAGACAATGGACTTTAGCTTTTCCACTCTCAAATCACCATTGGCAAAATCCCATAGCACTTCCTTGCAAACTATAGGTCCCTCTCTATTACCAAGGAAACCCATAACACATATTTATATATTTATATTTACTGGAAACTCTTACCATCCAACCCAATACCATATTCATAGGTGACCTCAATTACCCCACTATTAACCAGGAAACATATACGAGAAAAAATGTGCAGGCACACAGATTCCTAGATTTTGTAAGAAGAAACTCCCTGGACCAAATTGTCAACATGCTGACCAGGGGCACAAACATACTGGATCTTGTCTTCACTAATATGGGAGAGTGCTAGACATCCCCTAGTGTAATGTCCTCTCTGGTAAGGTCAGACCACAAAACATTCTCCTTTGAAGTAAAAATAAAACTGGGAAACCCAGCTAACCCTGTAATGTTCAGAATGTCTTTTAAGGCTAACTTCCTAATATTAAGTGATAACCTGATAAAATTCCAAGCCCCCATAGACCCATAAAGCACTGCTACCTATGCAGAAATGTTCAAAGACACCCTATACAAGCCTGTTAATAAATTAATAGAGGCAACTCTATCTACAATGAATAAGTACAGAATTAACACAAAAAACAAGTCACCCTGGTGGAATCACAACATCAATAAGCTGTATAACAGAAGGAAGAAAATCATGGCAAAAGGTTGGAGGTATAGCACCCAGCAGAATAAAAGCACTGTCATCAAACTAAACAAACAACTCAGAGGAAAAGTAAAGTCTACCAAAGCTAAATCTGAGGTAAATTTGGCTTTTCAGGCCAGGGATAACCACAAGATATTCTTTAGTTTTGTCCGCAACCACAAAGGCAAGACACAGCTGTGTAGAGAGTTCATTGTTAATGGAGCCACCTCTACTTTGCCAGATAATAAAGGCATAAATAATAATGTGGCAAGTCTATTGCATTGGGGATTATACAAACATTATGATACTGAAGTAGCGGAGAAGTATTGGAAACATGGGCCACAAAGCATTATAGAAAGTGATGAAGGTTATATCACATGGGATCACCTATTACCAACATTTCAAAAAAGAGATGCAAATAAACCAGATAGAATAGTCCTTGAAAAGAAGACAAAAGTAGCATTGATAATTGAAATTGCTACACCCCATGATTACAGTGTCTTCCATGCAGAAAGGCACAAAGTCATAAAATACCACTATTTGCAGGCAGAAACAAAGGCAATATGAAAGGATACCCAGACAGTTGCAATAGTAGTAGGAGCAATGGCTCTAATAAAAAAGAATTTACAGTCATATTTAGATAGGCTACCAATACATGTAACTCTGTATGAATTGCAGAAGGAGTAAATTCTGGGCACATCACTTGTGCTGCAAAGAGCACTTTTGACTAACATCAAAGGTTGAAACAATACTAATTTCATAAACTTTAATCATACTTTGACTTAGGAATGGGGTCCATTCCCATCATGGTATTAGTAACCCAAAAGACTTAGAGAAATTTAACAGAGAGAAAAGCCAAAAGATATAGCAAACCTACTGGCAGAAAGATTGACATCTAACTTTACCCCTCTCTCCCCTTCAACCTCCCCTCAAGAAATACCATCAAATATATCGCCCCTACTGTCACTAGGAAACAGGTCCTCAACACTCTCTCTAAGGCCAAGAACACTGCATTGATGGGCCCAGACAATATCCCAGGATGCCTTCTAAATAGCATGAAACATGACCTATCAGGACCTCTGGAGTTGCTATCTAACTGTAGCCTCTAAACAGGCTTCATGCCACACAAATGGAGAACAGCAACAGTCATTCCTCCACACAAAGTTGAGCCATCTACTTACCCTGGAAACTACAGACCCATAAGTCTCACTAGTCTCATATGCAAAGCTGTGGAAACAATTATCATGGAAATGATCAATAATGACATAGGATGCCTCCAGACACTGGACCTAACCCACTTTTGTTTCCATCAAGTGCAGGCCATGCCTACTCAACCTGGTAGACTTCTTTGAGAAGGTATCAAATCAATGGATGAGGGCAAAATGGTTCACACTACTTACCCTGACCTCACCAAGACATTTGACACAATACCCCACTTCAACATTGTTGATAAACTCAAGAGATTAGGTATAAATCCTTATGTCACCCAGTGGATAGCCAGCTGGCTCACAGGCAGCACCCAGGAAATTAGAATTGGGGAGTCCATCTCTACAAAGAGGCCAGTCACAAGTGAAGTCCCTCAAGAATCAGTCTTTTGACCATTCCTTTTGGACATTTACTTTTCTGAAGTCAAAGCCAATGTCATGGGCTTCTGGATGACCAAATTAGCAGATGATTGCAAATTAGGAGCAGGCACAGAATCACCCACTGACACTAATGTTCTCCAGAAAGGGCTGACACAAACAAATAGCTTGTGTCAGAGCCATAAACTAAAACAAAATGTCAAGGTATAATAGTATCCTTTGGGAAGTCATCCACCCCTGGTAATTATCATATCAACAATACACCTCTAAATGTTGACCCAGTAGTCAGGGACTATGGGACACATGCAGACAGTAATATAGTCTTTGACCATCATGTGTCTACAGTTTGAGTAACTTATTCTATGTTTTGCAACTTATAAACCAAGGTATGGCATCTAGGTTCAAGGAAGTCATTGTCCCACTATGTTCTGCATTCGTCAGACCTTTCACTGAGTACGGTGCCCTCTATAGTATGTCCCTAGCCAGGCACATCCAACAGTTGAAATGTCCACAGAGGTTCCTCTCTAAAAGAATACAGGGCATAAGTAACATGGCCTGTGCAGACCTCCTTAAGGCCCTATCCCTGTATTCATTCTCCTACAAGCTGCTGAGGGGAGACGTATGCCTTTCATACAAGGCATTGTCAGACCTCACCCTGATGGACTTCCTGCAGATCCACAAAACAACTAGTACTAGAATTACCCATTCTAAAAACTTAAATCTTACCTGTGATATAAACAGGACCTGCTGGAGAGACAGGCATGTATCCCAGAGTGTACCCCTTCTCTGGAACAGGTTTCCCATCAATGCGAAGCAGAGTTCCTCCCTAACCCATTTCAAGTACATCTTGGACAATTGGATGGGGAACAGGAAAGTCATCCCTGGTTTGGCACCTACTGTATGTCTCTATTGGACAGAGGCAGCCTGTAAATGGTTCATCTCCCAGGCCACTGCTTGTAAAGGTTTCATCTCCAAAGCCCATGCTTACATTCATCAAGGGTATCAGAACTTGTCAGAGATTTTAGATGCATGGCTGTGATTTAAAAAGTTTCTAGCGGTTGTTAGCCTAGACCTCTGAATCTATGAATAGATGTTACTTGTTGGGCTGTGATGATTTTTGTTGTATTCACAGATTTTAATATTGTAACTAGAATTAGTGTATTTGATATTAATCTTCCTTCCCCAGCACTGTGCAATGCAGAAATAAAATAAAAAAAACACTAGAAGAAACATGCACTTTTACAGAAAATGCAGTGTAGAAAAATATGCAAAATCATATACTGACAGAAAATAATAAGAATATGGGTTTGATTCTCACCTTTGAATGGGAAACTGTCTAGGCTTAAAATGGTCCACAAGGGCAACAAGCCTAGTACTTACCTATGAAACTATGAATAATAATTCCAGGTTTTCTAAAGGCCATATTATATTTGCTAGTGTTTGCTATATATTAAACAGGAGGTATGGAATATTTCTTTTTTAAACACCTTTATTGAATTATCACTTGTGACATGGGCAAACTTACATTTATATAAAAACACTTAACCCATATTAACAAGTTTACATTTGCAAGCATTATACGTCATATATATTATTATATATCATATAATCTAAGCAACGTTATATACATTATTTAGTGGCAGTCTTCTCTTAAACCTCATTCCTCTTCAAACAATTTTTTCAGTGAATTGTTCCAAAAATATCCATTTTTTAAGAAGAAACATCTTTATTAAATTATCACTTATGACATAGGCAATCATAAATTTATATAAATGAAAACAAACCATATTGGCATATTTTTAGTTGCAAGCATTACACATCACATATAATCTATCCAGTCATTTTCAGTTAAACATTACATAGTTCATTCAAATCCTGCCTTCTTTTAAACCTCATTCCTCCTCCAAAACATTACTGTATGTGCATTGTTCCCATAATTTTCAGTGTTGCTATATAATTTTCTCTTGCCCTTTTCTAAAGATCCCATTTCCAGTTGTTTTATCTCTTTTGCTATATTCACTACTTCTGGTACAGTTGGTTTAGACTTTGATTTCCATTTTCTAATAATTGTTTTTTTTTGGCAGTACCATAATTAGACTCAGCAAGGCCCTACCATACTATAGGCAATTCCAATTCTGTATTATAATTCAAAAAATAATTTCCTTAGTTATACCAGTAATCTGCAGGGAATTTTTAAAATCTCCCAACTCATTACACTCCCAAAAAATATGCTCCCAATTACCTCCTTCTTCCCCATCACACATCCAGCATTTGCTATCTACCTGAGGAAAAAATTCTTTGGAGACTACTTGAAATATAAAAATACCTATGTAAACACTTCCAAGCAAAGATCCTAAATCTTCTAGACTTTGTTGCATATTTGGGAGTCATACATATATCTTCCCATTGTTTCTTTGTGAATTGCTTATTCATATCTCTCTTGCCAATCCTTTCTAACCTATGATTGATTCTTATAGTTATCACACAATATTTTATTTGTTGTACTAATTACCCATTTTTTAACAGCAGCTTCTGTTCAAGATTCTACCAGTGCTGGTCTTTTGCTTAGGATCCCCGTTTCTTTGTCTTTGCCTATACTCTGATATCTTTCCTTGATAGGGAAGGCAATCTCTAGCCTGCAGTCCAAATAAATTATTGGCCTGTTTCCATTATATTACCTTTCCCTCTTTAATTATTTACTCACAGTACCTTGCTTTAGTTGCCAGTTTTCTCCAGTAAATTCCACCCTCCTCATGCCTATTAGCATAGATTACTACTTGTCACCATTTAAAATGACAGATATTTCAAATACTACATCTAATGTAAAGTTTCTGTAATGTCAAGTGTTATTTTCTCTGCATGTACTGACCTTTAAACTTTCTATAACATGTTTGGATTGCTTTCCTCTTTTCTCTTCCTCTGTCTTCTAAGTCTCTCTTCCTTCCTAATCTAATACATACATAAAGTTATTTCATAACACTTTCTCTCACTAATTCACATACTTAATTTTCTGAAAGGCATTTGCTCTAGTGTCACCTGACAACTGCACAGAGGGGATCCCTGCTTGGTCCTGATCTCATTTTTTACCTTAGCAGCAATTCAACACTAAACTGAAAGAAATCAAAAGCAACTTCTTGCTGTTCCGGAGCAAGTCTGTCAAGGCATGTGTTCTGTTCAAATGTATTACTGAAACACCATTCTGTGGGTTAAAACAAGGCTATAAGGGCTCAAACTGTCTTTGCCCCTCAACTTGACAGAGTACAGTTTAATAGCTCATCCTCCTTTCCCAGAGGAAACCAGCTGCATTTACTCAAGTGCCTGCGAGGGACTCAGTCTCATTTGCTTGCTTAATCTGAAGCACACCTTGCGCACTTGTTACTAATTGTGAAGGTGAACTCCTATAGCTTTGACAATTAAGGGGGCTTAGTTTAGTTAGTTTTTCTCCCCTTTTTTGTATTTATATATAATTTCTTTTTTTACCTCTTCTGTGCTGGGCCAGTGTTGCCTCTATATCCCTTGCATCCACCTTGTACACCTTCATGCATAGATTACAGCTGGGAGGAGGCCAACTTTCAACCTCTGACTTTCTCAAGGAATTCAGACACTTACTCAGTATCACAGCCTCTACCTTTTCCCCAACTCACACAGACCCCCCTCCTTTTAACCCCCTCTTCTATTTTAAGAAAATTACACACAAAGACCTTGACCACTACTAGAAAACATACTTCTGGATTCACCCCTGGTGCAAATGACCTACCCTCTTGGTTTATATCACTCTGCAAAGACTTCCTTACCCCAACTCTTCTTCCATAATCTCTGCTTAATTCAAAATACAGTGACAGACATATGAAAAACTGCTCTCACTTACAGATGAGGTCCTTCTCAGCATAGATAAAGGAAACATTTCAGGAGCTCCCTTCATTAACTTTACCAAAGCTTTTGGTCATATTGATCACTTCCTACTCCTTTACTCTCTCCAAGAAATTGGGGTTAGCCCCAACACTGTCACTTGGTACCAGCATTTCTTAACACATAGGTATTACAGAGTCACCTCCAGCACCCCTTACCAGAGGAGTACCCCAAGACTCCATACTTGCCCCACTGTTGTTTTCAGTCTTTATTAACTAACTAACATCTGACCTCCCTAACCTTCCTATCACTCTTTATGTGGATGACATGGTTATTCTTTGATCCAGTCCCTCATATTCAGCTATTCAAACTCAGCTTCAGTCTGATCTCCACTCCCTTAATTCTTGGCTATACTACCATTAGCAATGCATAAACCCCTCCAAAGCCAAAAGTAGGATATTTGGAATCTCAAAAAAGCTGAAAAAAACTCATAAAAATGTCAACATTGCTGATCTCAATAGTTCCCTAATAGAAACCACCATATCCTTTAAATGTTTAGGTTTATGGCTAGACCAGTCACTTAACTTCTAAAGGCACATTGGAAACACCAGAAAAAATATCAGTTCTCTTTTTTTTCTTGTCCTGAAAAACATCTCCCTTTCTCTCCTGATCAACTAGAGCTGCAATAGACAAAGGAGTCCACTTTGCTCAAATTGAATACAGTCTCTTCATCTCAGCCACAGACTCTAAACCAAAAACTCATCTGCTCTACAGTCCATTGAAAACAAAATCTGTCAATTCATTTCCACCCCCCCCCCCCCAGGAACACCGCTGTATCACCCTCTTCAAAGCCAAATAGCAACCAGTCTCCTACAGAGCTGAGCTGTTCTAGGGTCCCTTCTTTTCAAACTGCTTGAACCAGGTATATTCCCACCTCTTATAGCCAAACTCCATAATAAATCCCCCCGTACAATCTCCTCAACCTCTCCCAATTGATTCCCTCACTCTAGACACCCCAAACCAAACTGCACTGTACTGACCATTCCTTCTACATGTACCCAAACTCTGGCAATCCCCACCTCACCTAAAAGAAGTCTCCTTTTTCTCCACAGTCAGAGCCTTAACTCAAAAGACGCCACCATCAAAAATCTGACTGCAAGTACTTTTCCACTGGATACATAGCCTTACTCATTCCTCACCTGCATGGCTCCTACTTTGACCCTCTGTTCTTACATGCTGCTTCCCTGTCATATTTACTACTAAAATTAATTCACATTTGTTTTTCTACTCTGTTAATAATATTTACATATTGTATTAATTGTCTGCAGGATTATCTACCTTACATTATTACTGCAGATTTATTCTGTTTTAATTTTTGTGAATTTCTTCACCTGGGCTGTACATGCAAATGGTGTGTTGTGATCAGTGTACTACTCCAGTAAACTAAATATATAAAACATAAGTTTAAAAGCGACTAACTGCCTTTTCTCTGGGAAGCAGCCTACACATAGTATATACCTGTCTCCCACTATTGCAAACATCAAGAAAGAGGACTTGGGCATGAACAAAATACTTTATTTATTTTATTTATTTATTTTACATTTGTTGATTGGGAGTGTTCAGCTGAGCTATTGCCCTTTTTCAGCAGAGGCCCGGGAGAAAAGTTCCAAAGATGCAACAATGCAATAAAAATAGCAATACAGATACATTTCAATAAAATAGCAATAGAGAATTTTGGTAGTTAAAATATGTAAGCTACATACAAGTATATTGTTGACAAATAAAATAGTACTATAAACAAAAAGGAGAATGTTAAAAAAGTAGAATAAATTGCATGTTTTGGTTTAAAAAGAGAGTAGAGTAAATATAAGGTTTTGCATGCAGAGTGGCAGAAACTTAAAAGGTTACACAAGAATTTCAGGGAGCAGAGTCTAGAAGAAGCTTTGGAGGTTGCATAGGAAGCATAGGATGAAGTAGTTAATGGTAAGTTTTAGTAAGTTAGTTTGACTGTACTATAAAGGTAGGTAATAATCAGGGAGGGTGAGTACAATGGCAGGACCAGTGTTTTTTAAAATGGTCTTTGGTTGCTAGCTTAAATTGTTTGGGGTGAGTCAGGGTTCTTATTTCTAGTGGGAGTTTGTTCCATGTAATAGAGGGATGGTAGCTATATAACTTGCACCCGGTGTTGGATTTGGGTTTATTGACTTTTAGTAGGTCTTGGGTTGAGCTTTGGAGAAGTCTGGTAGGGGAGTAGTGAGAGATGAGAGAAGACAGACTTGGGTAGAAATCAGGCTGATATAGGATGGAGTGTATGATTTCAAGTTGAGATTGTAGGAACAGGTGAGGTAGTTTGGGCCAGTTCAGGTATTTTAGGGAGAGACAGTGATGAGATTTATATGTTTGTTGAGCTGCAAATCTAGCTAGTTTGTGGTAGGTTGATTC
Source organism: Protopterus annectens (assembly GCF_019279795.1). NCBI lineage: Eukaryota > Metazoa > Chordata > Ceratodontiformes > Protopteridae > Protopterus > Protopterus annectens. The sequence goes on from NC_056736.1 coordinate 61,664,466, forward strand.
TAATTTGGTAAGTAGAGAGGAGTTCAGATTTGTGAGTATTTGGAAACATTAGGTTAAGCATGGTAGAAGGTAGGCATGGGTAAGAGAAATCCTAGCTTCAGGAGTTAGGAATTTGTTGATCCTGTATAGTAGTCCTAGCTTTTGGTGTTTTTTTTCTACAATTGTTAATGTGAAGATCGAATTTTAGTTGGTCATCAATGGTAATGCCAAGGAGTTTTGTGCTAGTTTTGACTTCTAAAGGAGTATTGTTTAAGGACCTTATGGAGAAGGAAAGTTTAATGTGGTTTGCAGATTTGAGTAGAAAGAATAGTAATTTTGTTTTCTTAGGGTTGAGGATGAGCTGATTATTAGTGAGCCATGTCTCTACTGGGTTGAAATATGTCTGGGTATTTGTTAGGAGTTCTAAGGGGGAATTAGCAATAGTTATGACTGTAGAGTCATCTGCATATTGGACAATGTTAGACTGAGGACAAGAGGAGTGGAGTGAGTTGGTGAAGATATTAAAGAGTAGAAGTTCAAGAATGGAACCTTGGGGAACACCAGTTCTTACTGAGAGAGGGGTAGATAGTGCTGAGTCCCATTGTACTGACTGCAGCCTATCAGAGAGATAGCTAGAGAACCATGCAACTGTATCAGGGGAGAAGTTTAGGTCTACAAATTTACTAAGTAGCAGAGTGTGTAAGACAGTGTCAAAATCCTTAGAAAGGTCAAGGAATAGACAGGATATGAGTTTGTGATCATCTTTAGCAAGGGCTAAGGGAGTGAGAAATGATAGTAGAGCTGTAGTTGTACTATGCTTCAGATGGAAGCCATGCTGTGCTGGAGTGAGAAGTTTTTCTTGTAAGAGATAATGCATAACTTGTTTGTGTATACATTTCTCAAGGATTTTGGAGGGAGAGGATAGCGATAGGTCTGAAATTAGATATTTCTGTGGAGTTACCTCCTTTATGAATAGGAAGATCACTCCAGTGGTGCTACTTGACAGAGGCACTGGGAACTAATGTCGGGAGGTACGATGCCAGGGCACTTCTATGGGCTAGGCTTGTAAAGGCTCCAGGGCATTAGCCTAGTACACACCTATGAACCTATGAACCTAAGAATATAAAACTGATTCCAGATAGAAGGAACATTAGACTTAGAGATGGAGCAATTGCTTAGTATAGATACAGGCATAGCAAGGGAGTGTGCAGCAATCTGGAGAAAGTAAGAAGGAATATTGTCTGCTGATACAGAGCATGGTTTGAGCTTTGAGAGTAGAGTTCAGATATAGTCAGTGGAGACAGGTTGAGAGAGAAGGAGTTTATTGAGATAGTGGTTGAGGGGTGTATAGGGAGGTTTGAAGTGTTGTTGTTTGAGAAGTTGGGGTTAAATAGTTTGGAAATGGATTCAATAAAGTAGGTGTTGGAGGTATTGGCAGTTTCTTCAGGTGACACCTGGGACAGAGGAAAGTACAAAAAAAACAATCAGCCAGTACAATCCAGTGTCCGAGGAAGATAAACAGCCAGATTTAAGGGCAATTAGGCAAGGTAGATTCTAAAAGAAAAAAAAGGTCTTTTCTTTTCTGTTTTTATTTTTCTTTAAAAACGGGAAACTGCAGTTCACTGAGAAGTAGGAAAATAATTTAGTTAGTTAACATATTTGTTAAATGCAGAGCAATACAAAATTCCTTTTTAACTATATGGTAATTGGCTAATAATGTGTATAAAGTTAGACAACACTAGCCTTCCCGGAGATCCCAACATGTCATAAAGTCAATACAAACAGTGCTAGTCAAATGGTTTAAGCATGGGCATGTCTAAGCAGCACAAACAATGCATGTCATTAATCTTGTAACATACGAGATTATCCTATAAAAAAAACAATGCTTCAAAGTGTTTATGTGACAGCCCACTTGTATCTGTGGTACACGTTACCTGTCACACTGTGCAAACCAACTCTGACTATTATGAGTAATTTATTAATGCTCTTAAACTAAAACTCCCCTTGACATAATTCTGTGCAAATCTAACACGACATATAGCTCTGTAACACCCTATTGCCGTCTAACTTCCAAGCTGGTTTCTCACTTTCATTTCTAAGCAATTGTTAAGAAAAACAGTAGACCATGCAAGCACTTTAATGTAAGAACCTTTCCAAAAACAGCAAAATTGCTGCTAACAAATTGTAAGTCTATCAGCAAACTACATAGTAATAGTGAGACGTGTACTTTTTATTTTCTTTTTATCTTGTATAAAATCAAACAGCAAGTGTATTAATATCATTTAAATGGAATTTAAAAGTAATTTACACTTTCAGAAAACTGTATATCCTATAATAATTTTTTAAGTGCCAACCACCCATACAAATGGTATTAAAATACAATTGGCATATACAGCTGATCTTACAATGGAAAATACCTAACTATGTTGGGAGGGTGGCCTAATTGTTAAGGTGTTTGCCTTACAAGCACAAGGTGCAGGGTTTGATTCTCACAAGGGATTATTGGCTAGGCTTAAAATGGCTCACAAGGGCAGTTAGCTTAGTACTAATCTATGAACCTATGAACCTATACTAACAAAGCCCAAATGAATGCCATCCAGCATTCTTAACAATCACCTGTTTCATTTCTGTTGTACAGTATCAGGTAGTGTGGTATAAACAGTGCACATGTGCTACCATAAAGATACAAGGTCATACATTCTATTGTAAGAAAAACAGCAAAGCTCAAGTTATCACTGTGCAATCCCATAATCCTCATGAAGAAGAGATCTATGGAATATAAGAAATGATCCCTTAGAGACGTACAATGTTTCTGTTACATAGTTTCTGAATACTCATGAATGCCTTTTTACATCTTTATGAGTATAAAAACAGCAGCAGTGGGTTCAGGTACAAAAGCTGACTCACAGTTTATCCAAGAATTTATTCAATAAAACACACGAAAGGTGTAGTCACATAAAAATCCAAAAGGTATAAACAGTATTCCAAGCGCTTTCATCTCTGGTGAATCAGAGACTTTTTCAAGGAAATTAGAAAAATGTTACTGAGCCCAATTTAAGCAAACGGATCCAACCCAATTAACATTGAACCAATAAAATAAAACTATATAATGAATATTCATAACGTTCATAAATATTCAACAATCCACAGCATAATTCAACCACAGAACCCATGTCATGATAAAAAACACACTAAAATGTACAATAAATAACACACATGATGCTCTATCCTTAGCCTGTTTCTTGAAGTTAAAAGAATTAAATAGATAAATGAATTGATATACATTTTTTACATGTATCTATATTATTTTAAATTTTATATGTACATATGAATATGTTTATTAATAGCATTTTTACCTACACTATTTTGGCAAGGGCATGATTTCTGGGGACTGGTGTGTTATTTGCTGTACATTTTAGCGTGTTTTTTTTATCATGACATGGGTTCTGTGGTTGAAGAGTGGAAGAGGTGTTCTAGGTGGTACATAACTGATAACAGAAAGCCCAGTATGGTATCTACTGTTCTGGTTTTAAAATATTTTCTACTCAATGATGACTTATCTTATGCAGCTATCAAGGTGTATTTTGGTCTATCTCAGCTTGTCTGCCTAGGGATCCCCCATTTTTTTAAACAAGAAACATCGTTATTAAATTAGCACTTATGACACAGGCAATCATACATTTATATAAATGAAAACAAACCATATTGACATAATCTTAATTTCAAGCATTACAGATCACAAACCATACTGACATAATTTTGTTTGCAAACATTATACATCACTTATAATCTACCCAATCATTGTCAGTCAAACATTACAGAGCTCATTCAAATCCTGACTTCTTTTAAACCGTATTCCTCCCCTGCATGTACTGTTCCCACAATTCCCTTTGTTTCTATGTAATTTGCTGTTACCCTTTTCTAAAGATCATAGTTCCAGTTGTTTTATCTCGTGTTACTATATTCATTTCTTCTAGTACAGTTGGTTTAGACTTTGATTTCCATTTTCTAGTAATTGCTTTTTTGGTAGCCACCATAATTAGACTCAGCAAGGCCTTACGATGTCTAGGCAATTCCAATTCTGTACTGTAGCTCAGAAAAATCATTTCCCTAAATTCACCAATTTGCTCAACCTTTATCTCTGATAGAGTAGTCTGCAGGGAATCTTTAAAGTTTGCCAACTCATTACTCACCCAGAAAATATGTTCCAAGTTACCTCTCTCTTCCCAATCACAACTCCAACATCTGCTGTCTAGATGAGGAAATATTCTCTAGAGTCTACTTGGGGCATAAAATACCTATGTAAACATTTCCAAGCAAAAATCCTAGATATTCTAGATTGCATATTGTGAGACATATGTATATCTTCCAATGTTTCCTTGTGAATTGCTTATCCAGTCTCTCTTCCTAATCCTATCCAACCTACTCTGATTGATTCTTATAGTTATCATGCAAAATTTTATATGCTGTACTAATTATTCCTTTTTTAACAGAAGCTATAACAGAATGCTAAACAGAAAATAAGGGATTACCTCGATAATATGCACAAGTTTAGAAAGATTGCTGTTAAGCAACTGTTTTTTATAATAACTCTAGAGCACAAAAACTTTTAGCACAATGACTCAGGCAACAGAAAGTAGAAAATGCTGTTGCCAAGCTTAGGGAGCCTATAAAAAGGAAGATAACAAAAGATCCTGTAGCGGTACTAGAAATATTTCAGAAATGCTATGAAAGTCTGTATAAAGCAGACAAATATGGAAATCAAGAAAAGGTACAAATGGAAATGTTTATGGAATAATTAAATATGCCAAGGTTAGAGGCAGATGAGGCTTATTTACTAACAGGATAGGAGGAGAAGAGATAAAAATGGTGATGCATAACCAATCCACAGTAAAGTCTCTGGGAATACGTGGTATTTTTGTGGAAGTCTGGAAGCTATGAGGGAAAAATCTGATAAAGACCTGGAAGGTTTTAACAGTATTTTACGAGAAGTACCAACATCCTGGAAGAAATTGGTGGTGGCTATAATACCTAAAGAGAGTAAAGACCCACCAGATCCAGCTTCATATAGGCCCATTTCAATTCTAAACCATAATTATAAAGTATTTATGCTAATAATGTCCAAAAGAATGGAAAAAGTGATGACAAAATTGATAGATATAGATCGATGTGGTTTTGTGGAGGAGAGGCAAACATTTGACAACATTAACAGAATGTAAGAAAATACCACTGTTGTTGTTGGGTCTTGATGCAGAGAAAGCATTTGACAGAGTAAGCTGGGACTTCATAAGCAGGGCAATGGGCGCATTTGCATTACATGATAAAATTATAAGGTTGATTGGGGATATATGAGGGATTGAAGGCAAAAATTAAAGTGGGTGGGATACTCTCTGATAATTTCTACTTTAGCAGAGGAACCAGGTGGGAGTGTTCTCTTTCCCCTTTGTTATTTGCATTATATTTAGAAGCAGTGGCAAAGAAAATAAGGGACTCCAACATTCAAGGATATAATTAGTATAGTAGTCAAGAAAAGCTGGCTCTATTTGGAAATTATATTATTTTATACACAATAAAACCAGAAAAGGACATTTCAGTGTTGTGGAACATTTTGAGACAGTTGCAAATCTTTTCGAAATTCAAAATTAATGAAGCTAAAAACAAAGGCAATAGCTATAAATGATGTACCCACACATGAATTGGTTCAGCAATATCCATATTTATGGGGACATGATAAAATGAAGTAATTAGGAGTATAGATTAAAATGATTCCAGTGTGACAATTAAGGATATGTGGTAAGAGACTAAAAAAAAGATAATACAAAAAATGAGGAATTGGAAGCTCTGTTATATGGATATGGATAATAAGATAAAATGTCTTTAGTCCCTTTAGTCTTACACACAGGTCAGGCATACTTTTATGAACAGAGGAGAAGTTGTTGATAGCAATTAATAAAGAGCTGAAGGATTTTATCTGGGAGGGGAAGATGGCAAGAGTCAAGTAGGATAAGCTGATTTTTCCAATATAATAAGGCGGATAGAGATTACTCAATTTGAAGGGGTATTTCAGAGCTACACAGTTCAGGGTCCTATACACAACACAAGCATAAAACTAAAATTCAAAGCAGAAAGGGATAATGATGAAACAAGAGGAAAGCTCAGAAACAAGGAGAGACTTGGATTTTGGATGCAGATCTTTAAGGAGAATAGCAATAATCATACAGAATATTGTATTCATAAAGTAGCAGAAAGTATCCTAAGAACAAAGCTAACATGAGAATGGAGAAAGGAGATTTTGCTGATAAGGATGACTGCAATTAGGAGTACAGACAATAGGCAAGAGGGGTCTGGAATTTATTGGAGAAAACTGGCTCAGGAAAGAAGTTTTGGGGAGCAAACAACTAGAGTGGGAAAGATGATGGAATAGGAAGATGCTAAGAATTTATTTGGACTGCAGGATAGAGATTGCCTTCCATATCAAGGATTGATATAGGAGTATAGGAAAAGAGAAAGAAATGTGGGTCCTAGATGAAAGACTAGCACTGGTAGGATTTTTAGTAGAATTTATAACAGAATCTGCCATTACAAAGGGAATAATTAGTAGAGCATATAAAATATTGCATGATAACTATAAGAATCAATCAGAGGAGGTTAGAAAGGATGGGGAAGAGAGACTGGATAAGCACTTCACAAAGAAACAATGGGAGGATATATGTATGTCTCCCAAATATGCCACAAAATCTAGAATATTTAGGATGTTTGCTTGGAAATGTTTACATAAATATTTTTATACCTCAAGTACACTCCAGAGAATTTTTCCTCAGGTAGACAGCATATGTTGGAGGAGTGACAGAGAAGAAAGAGCTAATTGGGATATATTTTCTGGGAGTGCAGTGAGTTGACAGACTTTAAGAATTCCCTGTGGGATGCACTGTTGGAGATGCTAGCTGGGCAGATTGGTGTGACAAGGGAGATGATTCTTCTGAACTATGATACAGAATCAGAATTGCCTAGACATGCTTGCTGTATTTAATTATGGTGGCTAACAAAAAAGCAATTACTAGAAAATGGAAATCAAAATCTATACCAATTATACTAGAAGTAGTGAATATAGTAACATAAGCTATCTGCCAGCAACATGCATGTGTGTGATCCAAAACTGGTAAGACTGCCTGTATAAGTTATTTGTACTGCACATTGGCTGCTATTCTGAATATGACTGCTGAAGTCATTCAGATTATCTGTGTCTGACATTTCCAGTATGATTCCTATCTACTTGCTAGTGTTAGACAACATGACTGGTATAATATGGCAGGTGGACACACACTCACTCTGTTATCACTGCACTGTATAGGAAGAATAGTATTCATTTCCATACATGAAAGAATGATACTTGTTATAGCTCGTCTCTCTCTCTAACATAGATGACAAGCAGGTGGGCTATTTCGTTTAGATGCTTTAATAGATAGAAACATATCAGGATGGATAGCAGCATCATAAAATACAAAAAAAATGTTACAAACAGACCTTACATACATACATATATACATACATACATACATGCTTACATCTCAAAAGCTTACTACAAAATGGCAGTCTAGCTTGCCCATGCTCAGTATTTATACAATTGTGCAAGCCCTCGGATAGCTTCTTAAAGGTACATACACACACACATTGATCTACATCCTCCCTCTTAAAAAGATTGCCCTTCATAAAAACAATACTAGTGTTAGACATGCATTATTGTAGACATTAGAAACAAAACACAATGTTCATGTCCAAGTTGCTTCATATCTGTTACAGGGTTTAGAGATGTGACAATATATTGTAACATAATAGTTTGGACCAAATTTTACAACAAAGACAGTCTGCGGTGCACAACTCGTATCAGGAACTTCTGGATTTGCCACAGGAATGGGAATGTCCTCTGGAACTTCCTCAGGAATTGGAACACCGGACAACTCACTCTGAGATAAAGAGTCTTTCTCATAGGCTATGTGCTGTGGTATAGGCTCGGACACCGGTCTCCAATGCTTTCAATTCCACCTAAAGACTATTCCTTGTGATTCCTCAATGTATGATCTTGGCTCTGGGCAAATATTCTCCACAACACCAATCTGATCATAACCTTTGGACGTTTGCATCCTTACCACTTCTCCTTCTTGTAATGGATTGAGTGGTTTTCTGGTTTTATCATAGTAGGACTTCTGGGTTAAGTGTTTCTTCAACAGACTGGTTTTCACTAACCTGTTGTTCTCGACATATGGAACCAACAATTGACTACTGATTGGTAATGTGCTTCTGGTTTGTCTCAACAGAAGTCTCTGAGCAAGTGAACCAAGATGTTTATCATGAGGAACATTTCTTAGATTCAAGAGATGCAGGAAAACATCACTATTTTCTCATTTTGATTTTGCTAGTAACTCTTTAACATTTTGAACTACACGTTCTGTTAAACCATTTGACTGCGGGTACCCAGGGCTATTGTGACATAAGTAAAGTCCCATTCTTCAGTAAATCTTTTAAACTGCTGACTTGTAAACTGCATGCCATTGTCAGAAATAACTTTGTGAGGGCTACCATGTACTGCAAAATGAACCTTCATCTTAGTAATGACTGCACTGTATGCTAGGTTAGGAAGCAAGTCAATCTCGAACCAACTGGAGTAAGAGTCTACTAACACCAAATAATGTTGGCCATTCCACTCGAAGATGTTGGTGGCTACTGTCGACCAAGGTAGTTCTGGAATCTTGTTTAGCTGAAGTGGTTCCTTCTGTTGATGTGGCTTAGTACTATTATACACTGAACAAGATGGACATGCTCTTTCAATGTCTTGTGACATAGAAGGCCAAAATACTAGCCCTTCTTTTGTTAGAATCTATGCTTGGGTGACCATGATGCAAGATAATAATGTACTCTGGTTGCAAGGACTTTAGAACAATTACTATTGGACCTTTCATAATGATACCATTGTCAGAAAAAAAATCTCATCTCTGTATGGAAAATAAGGTTGCACTTCTTGAAGTAAACTGGATTTCTTTAATGGCTATCCTTGATTGATAAAGTGGTTGAGCCTTTGTAAAACTGGATCTGTGGCTGTGTGATCTCTCAAGTCATCAAGATGTGTGGAAATAAATTTCTCACTTCCATGACTTCAAAATCAAGGTTCTCATTCTCATGCTGTTCTATGGTGTTTCTGGGTGATCTGGATAAGGTATCAACAAGATAAAGAAGTTTGCCTTTCTTGCAGACAAGATTGAAATTATACTTTTGCAATCTCAGCATCATATGTTGCAGTTGGGCTGGAGCTGAATGCATAGGTTTTCTTAAGATAGTGACTAAAGGTTTGTGGTCTGTTTCAATCTGAATAGCTCTACTGTTAGATTAGGGACTTCCATTTTAAAGTAGTTATTAGACATTAGACAGGCTAAAAGGTAAAATAAATTGTGTTTCATTTGTGCATAAAAGACAGTTAAGCAGAAAGAAAAATAACCTTGCTGGTCAAGCATGAGAGACAGATTATTAGAAAGGAAAGATAAGCATAAAGTGTGTAAAAAATACAAAGATACGGAATGTTCTTTTCTCAAGAGAAAGATACAATCTTGTCAGCTACAGAATGTTCCTTAACAGACTGTTAAAATAAAGCACATATGAGACAAAGCCTGAGACCAAGGTTAGAAAAAGTAAATAAGGAAAATTACTGGACTGAAGCAATATAATATGTTGTGTTCAGGATAGCAGTTCAGTTAAGTTTAATGAGTTTGTTCGACCTGTTACTTCAGAGAAGATTACAGACACTCGAGCCTGAGTACAGAAGACAGGTCGAATAAAGACTTTGTTCAGGACAATCAGAATATGATGTGCAGTAGCACTGCTAATGAAGACAGTATTCGGATATTATAAACATTTAATAAAGCCTTATTAAATGAACTACAGTGTTTGGAAAATTCATTCTGAAAAGTACACAAGACTTGGTCCATAAAAGAGAGACTGGCACCTGTTCAGCATAAGTTTGGGTAATTAACAGATAAAGACTTTTTGTTCTCAGTCTCATTACAGTGTTTCCAGCTAATTACAGTATAGTACAGTGTTATCAATTATGACAATGGCACCCAAACAAGCCTGCTGTCTGGAGAGAGATATATAATTCTTGCAACCCAGCAAGCAGCTACTCTGGACATCCAAAAATCAGAGACAGTTAACCCTTTCAAATCCAGTTTCCAGTAAAGCATATATTTTCTTAAGTTCACAGTGACTGTTCTTCCAAGCCACTACAGCAAAAGTACTATGAACATTTCAACAGCATTCCAGAGGTTTTCCAGCTGAGAGGCCCCAGTAAAGGTAATCAACTATGCTACAGACCACCCTTTTAGTAAAGGTAGCATTCATTTCCAGACCTAGTCACATTACGTGTGTTCTACAAAAATCTATGGAATAGCAGTCTTTAGTTCAACTACATGTGTTCTACAGAGTAAATCAGCCTTATCAGAAAATGTCAAAAGAAATAGCTGCAAAAAGACTTTTCAGTAAGACAGCACTACTTCATGCAAAATATGGACAGCACTACTTCATGCAAAAAACAGACACAGCACATGACCTCTACATATAGTCAATGCAGTTGTTAACCAAAGTGCACAGCATCAGTGGTAACTTCAGAAAAGACTCAAACAACTTCAGCACACCAGTATTAAATCAAAACATAAAAGACATTTTTCAGTTAACAGCTATCTCCTCAAACTTTCAAGTTTCCAGTGTGACATCATACAGCCAAAAAAAAAAGGTTGATAAACTGCAGACAAGGCTCACATTCTAACAAAACCATAAAGTCATGTAAGACTTTATATGCATTTTTTTAGTTACCAGCTCAAAAAAAAGTTAAATGAATCAGTTAAAGTCATTTGCAGGCAAACATGCCAAGTAATACTGCTACAGTTAAAACGTCAGTAAATCTTTGGTTTAAGTTTTAAAAATGTTCTCATAAGTTAAAGGCTATTAGTTCAAGAATGTTAAATATTTCTGAATGCAAAAGGGTTAAATCACAGAAGCAAGTTTATGAGTCAACTTCTGTCAATACTGTTTTAGACTTAATTAATACTTATGTAAATGATTCAGCACATACAATTCAACATAATATTTTCAGTTGTAGTATAGTTTCACATACAGATGTTCAGAATGCAAAACATGTCATTCAAAATACAGAAGTATGTTGCAGCATTAAACATACAAATGTCAACACAGTCAACGTACATAACATGCAGGCAATGTATCAAATTCACATTACTTCATCTAATTTCTTATTTTCAGAATCAAGTGCAATGTTTGCATTAAAGGGAGATAAGAGAAATCAGAGTGCAGATTTTAATACAGTAAATTGCAGTATAACTGAAGAACATACTTCAGCGCTAAGTACAAAAATGCATCCCATAGCTATCTGTAATGATCAGAGCATTAATCTGTCATTGTTTAAGGTTAAAAGAAATAACAATGTTTCATTGTTTTCAGACAAATCAGTTTCAGTTACACATAGATCTTTATTAAAAGACACAAATGCAGTTTTGTCAGCATTTAAAAGGTCAAAGATTATATCAGCTAACAGTTCAAAGTGTAGCAGCTCTGTACTAGGTATAAACATGTCATACTTCAGTAACAAGATTTGTGCAAATGTACAGATTTTAAAGAATTGGTTGTGACAGCAACATGCAGATTTATGGGTTAAAGATAAAATAAATTCCAGTTCAGCTGATGCAGCTGAAGTGCTCAGAAAGACATATTGGGTGTGGCCAGTTAGAAAAAAAGGGTAACCATACACCTCTATGTCTTGTAAGGTATATCAGAACTAACAGTCAAATTAATTTGCAGAATAAAGGGTTTACAGTTACAGACTTGGCAAATAAATTTTTGTATTATTGTTTTGCTTAGCAGTCATTAGTTAAGAGCTTTGTATTAAAGTGTTGCAATGGATAAACAATAAGCAATGATATAGACAGAAACAAAATAATGTTTTCTAGTTTACAGAATGTAAAATTTAAAGTCAATGCTACATTGCAAAAGTGACAACACAGTTAAAAATGCAGATCCTATGTATAAAAGAGTACATTATGTAATCAGTTTCAGACTGTATATGTTTCGTATGGAAATGAAAGTTTGCCAAGCACATCAGCTCAGATTACAGCCAGCCTAGCAAGCTGAATTAAAGACAATACTATCCATTTAATGCATTTACAGTTTACTATTTATCCCAAAAAATTGTAGACAGTAATAATAAATTCTTGCGGCATTCAGTACTGCTGAAAAGTTAAATGATGTCAGCTAAAGAAATGGTTATGGTAAAAATGGGTGGAGTTTCATTTACAGAGCACTATGTTGAAATCTAAGGGTCATGAGGCAAAATGTAAAAAGTTCAACAGTTAAATTTGATTTTAAATAGGTGCAGAAATGCACAGTGTTACATTGCTATTTAGTTTCATTTATCAGTTTGCTTACAGACTTGCAAGAGTTTACTAGCAGCAAATGTTTATTTCATGCAGAAAAACATATGTTTATTTCATGCAGGAAAATGTAAATACAGTTAGCACATTAAGCAATGCTACCAGTTTATAGTTGTTACAGCTGCATTTCATGCAGAAAATGTAAATAAGGTCAGGGCAATAAGCAATGCTTTCAGTTTATAATTGTTAAAGATGCAAATGTTATTTTAAGGACCTGATACTAAATACAATCAAGAACTTTAGCTACCCAGCCTTGCACAAGAAATGAAAAGAAGAGGTTTAAAAGGCCTAAATATAAAGAGGACACTTCAACATTAAAGCAGGCCTTCCTTTACCTCATCAGTGACTGGGACAATGCAGAGCAAAATTTGGCAAGAGCTGTGGTGCAGACATTGACTGTTTATGTGTTTCAGTTATTTTTTAAATGTTTGTTTAAAGTTAAACTGCATGAGTTAAAGCAAGTATGTGTGTTTCAGTTAAAAGAACAGATTTCAATTCATTTCTTATCTGTGTTCACGTAACACTGTCAAAATGTTCTTATGTTTTCAGACACTTGTACAATAGTATTATTTTTCAGTTTATCTATGTTCAGACAATCAAAATGTTCTCATGTTTTTAGACAATGTACAATAGTATTAGTTTCAGTTTATCTATGTTCAGACAATCAAAATGCCCTCATTGTGTCAGACAATTGTACAGTAGTACCAGTTTCAGTTATGTTTTATCTGTGTTTAGTTAACACTGGCAAAAGATATTCTTTTAGTATTAGTTTAGTTAGTTTCCAGAATATACATAGCTATTTTAAATGTTCAGTATAAGCTAATGTAAATTTCAGTCAAGTTTCAGAATATGACATTCATATCCAGTTATGTGTTCAGTATAGTACAGTTCAGTCAAATCTCAAAATACTTCACATTATTCAGTCCATTATGACAGACTTATTTATAACAGACTCGTTACATTATTCAGTCATTTGTTAATGGTAAAGTAACAGAATTATTATTTACAGGATTATTAAAATATGTTATTTAAATAATAAGTAGCAATAGTTATTCAGTATACTCAAGGTATAACATGACAAGCTTAATTTGTTAATTAATTTACAAATTACAGTACACTTTATATAATTATTGTGCTTTACATAAAATGCAAGGGTATAGACCTGAAATACAGAAACCATAAGTTTAGCAAATTATTAAGATAAGTTATCTAAAGAATATGTAGTAATAGTTATTCAATGCACTCAAGGCATAACAGAGCAGGCTTAATTTGTTAAATTAATAGTTTACAGATTACAGTGCACCTTTACAGATTACAGAGCATTTTACATAATTATTGTACATTAGTCAGAAATTGAGGACACTAACAGACAATGTAATGGTATAGACTTGAAATTCAGAAAGTATAGGGTTTAGTAAACTATTTTAGTTCATAAGTATTCATAAAAGTTAAAAAAGATAAGTAGCATTATAGAGCAAATTTAAATAAAAATGTATAGACACAAGTTAACACAGAATATGGTAATTATGTTTCAAGACCACTTAAAAAATTATCTTTTTAGTGCAGATTTCAATTAGTTTTCAGAAAATAGCCATCATGCTTGATATGTTATGCAATAAAAACAAACAGTATAATGTGTAAATATGTAAATCTATAAACAACAGAAAAAGGTTTCATTTGCTAAAAAAAAGATATCATAGTACACTAAAGCACCAGTTCATAAGGTAAAAAACATAGGTAATAAACAATATAACTTTACCAATACAGCATACAGAGATATAAAAGAAAAATAGGCAGGGCTAACAGTTTGTACTCTGTCAAACTTAAATAAAAATTCACAAAGACAGGTCAGCTTTAAAAGTCACAAAATTAAAAGACATTAATTTTCAGAATAATGTACAAATTTTAAATATATCACTCATACATCAAAACTTAGACCTAAAAACTCTAAAGACTATGAATCTAGGTAATATAAAATTAAATCATAAAGTTAAGAGACTTCAATTCAAACAGGCCATAAATGCTGAAGTGACACCTAATGGCCAAAATTAAAATTGCAAGTTTATTCAACAGATAAAGAAAATGATTCCCTAGTTATAATTAAATCATAAAGTTAAAAAAAAAGACTTCAATCCAAACAGGCCATACATGCTCAAGTGACACCTAGTGGTCAAAATTAAAATAGCAAGTTTACAAATATATATATATTTTTTTCAGATTATAAGTCAGGTAGCATAAAGCTGTATACTGTAGTTAGCGATATAAATGTAAGATAACTACAGACATAGGTCCCTGTAGGCTTTCATTAGGGACTTCAGGGGCAACTGTTAGATTAGGGGCTTCTATTTTAAAGTAGTTATTAGGCATTAGACAGGCTAAAGAGTAAAATAAACTGTGTTTCATTTATGCATAAAAGAAAGCTAATCAGAAAGAAAAATAACCTTGCTGGTCAAGCATGAGAGACAATTTATTAGAAAGGAAAGGTAAGCATAAAGTGTATAAAATACAGAGATACAGAATGTTCTTTTCTCAAGGGAAAGATACAATCTTGTCAGCTACAGAATGTTCCTTAATGGAATGTTAAAATAAAGCACATACAACACAAAGCCTTAGACCAAGGTTAGAAAAAGTAAATAAGGAAAATTACTGGACTGAAGCAATATAATATGTTGTGTTCAGGATAGCAGTTCAGTTAAGTTTAGTGAGATTATTTAATGTGTTACTTCAGAGAAGATTACAGACATTCTAGCCTGAGTACAGGAGACAGGTCAAATAAAGACATTGTTCAGGACATTTCTTTTCTCAAGGGAAAGATACAATCTTGTCAGCTACAGAATGTTCCTTAATGGAATTTTAAAATAAAGCACATACAAGACAAAGCCTTAGACCAAGGTTAGAAAAAGTAAATAAGGAAAATTACTGGACTGAAGCAATATAATATGTTGTGTTCAGGATAGCAGTTCAGTTAAATTTAGTGAGATTATTCAATGTGTTACTTCAGAGAAGATTACAGACATTCTAGCCTGAGTACAGGAGACAGGTCAAATAAAGACATTGTTCAGGACAATCAGAATATGATGTGCAGTAGCACTGTTAATGAAGACAGTATTTGGATATTGTAAACATCTAATAAAGCCTTATTAAATGGACTACAGTGTTCGGAGAATTCCTTCTGAAAAGTACACAAGACTTTGTCTATAAAAGAGAGACTGGCACCTGTTCAGCATAAGTTTGGGTACTTAACAGATAAAGACTTTTGTTCTCAGTCTCATTACTGTGTTTCCAGCTAATTATGGTAGAGTACAGTGTTATCAATTCTTACATCTACCATAATCATGAAACTTTGAACACGCAAACACAATTGCCAAAAGCTCTTTCGCGATTTGGGCATACTTCACCTCAGTTTAGGTAAGAGTTCTTGATGCATAGGCAACAGGTTGATCCTCTTGCAGAATGACTGCACCAAAACCAAATTTCAAAGCATCATAGAAAAGAGTAACTGGTTTGTGAGCATCATAATATCTGGGAGTTGATTGACTAGCAATTCTCTTTTTCAGGACATCAAATGCTCTTTGGTGTTGCTCTAACCAAGACCGGGATGCATCTTTATATGTCAGCTCTCGGAGTGATGCTGATAGTTGGCTCAAGTCTGGAATAAACTTGCCTAAGTAATTGACCATGCCAAGAAAATGATGCAGGGCTTGAACAGTGTCTGGAGCTGGCATCTCGAAAATGGCTGTTTGCTTTGAAGGGTCTGGTCCTAAGCCTATACTCGTAAATAAGTGACCAACATAAGTAACTTCTTGTAGCCTGAATTTGGATTTCTGTGGATTGAGCTTAAGATTCACTTGATGTGCCCTTTCTAGGTCTTTTCTGAGGCTTCTGTCATGCTCTGCTCTATCATGACCTCCTAATAGTATGTAGTCTACTATAATAGCACAAGGATACTTGGAAAAAAAAAACTGCTGCATTGCAAGCTGAAAGACTTCACTTGCAGAATTTATCCCAAATGGCATTCTCAGAAATATGTACCTGCCAAACGGAGTACTGAACATAGTGAGCAATGATGATTTTTTTGTCAAGCTGGATTTGATAAAATGAACTCTTTGCATCTAAGACAGAAAAAATAGTGGCATTTGGCATCAAAGCTGCAACTTCTTCAACAGCGCACATTAGATTATGAGGTATTTTTAGTGCTTTGTTCAAATCTTGTGGGTAAATACATATTCTGATGTCATTGGAGCTTTTCTTATGAGCTACCACCATGGAAGATACTCAGTTGGAGTTTCATCTGTACACCGGGCAGAAGAGGAGCAAATTCATTCTACTATTCAGGGAATGTCGGGACATGGGTGTAAGATTCAACTGTTGTATTCAGCTGTCTTTAAAGTATTCTTCCCTGGAGAGACAAAATAATTTTTTGATGAAGCATGCTAATGAGGAAATACAAATGTCTGTCCAACAAAAAGTGAGCTGTGAAACAGAAGGAGATTCTGCTTCTTGTTCTTCTGGTAAGAAAGACCACAGAGAGACTGTACCTGTGAAACCTTTTCCAGTATCTTAATGGAAAATGTTAGAGAAAAGAAAGGGAGCATGAGAGTTGACTAGAAGAATCAACAGTACATTGGAAATGAAACAGACACAAGATTTGGGCGATGGAGAAGAACAGTAATAAAATCAATAACTCAGTGTGGAATTACAATGCATTAATTATATTTGTGAAATATGACAGAACAAGAAAATCTGGAAATATTGGACTTTTTCAAAATTTCTTGGATTTGTGGGGAACTCTAAAGTATACCCCCTACTTCATGTCATTACTGTTTGGAAAACTGGTTTGGGGAGGGGAAGAGAGGGCACAAAGCTAACTGTACATAAAGAAAACATTTTCTTTTCTTAATAGTACTGTATTTGTGGTGTATGGTTTTCTTTTTATGCTATTTTTAATTGTAATGGGGATTGTAAACAGGTGCTGTTGTTTTTATTTTTTCTCCCCCTTCTCTCTTTCTTCTTGTACAGTTTTGAGAAATATACGCAATGCAATGTATAAAAAAAGTCTGGTTAAAAAGGAATTACAAAGTTAAAATTGATGTGTGTTTTTTCATTCTTGCATGGGAAAATGACTGTATTAAGGACCTTAGTTTGATTGGTTTTAAGAGAGAACAAGTAAATGAAAAAGAATATTGAATATTATGAGGCTTTTTTCTAGCAAATGCATGTATACTTAATAGCAATCCTGCAGCTGGTCTTCATGTTTCCATGGAAAGAATTTGATAAAGATAACCTGGCTGTCTGGTTCTCATGTCTCCATGGAGACAATCTGATAAAGAGAAACTGGAGACAGCCTGGTGGAAGGGGCTTGGCTAAGGGAAATACAGTGGGGATACTAATATAAACACATGCTTTTTTCTTTTTCTCCCTTCTTTCTTTTTCTTTGTTCAGTTTTAAGAAATGTAGGCACTGCAATGTAAAAAAGGGGGAGAGAGGAGAAGTGGGGGAGAAAGGAATGGTCTGGTTAAGAGAATATGACAAAAGAAAAATCAATGTCTTTTTTCCCATGCTTAAATAGGGAATGACTGGGTTAAGGCCCTAGGTGTTACCAGTAACAAGTTTATTACAAAGCATGTAAATGAAAAAGAGTAATGAATATTCTAAGGCTTTTTGGTAAACAATGTACTCTTAGCAGTTTTGTGTCTGGTTTGCATGTTACTAGAAGATAATTTGATAAAGATAAATGGCTTCGAGAAAGCATTTACTGAAGGCATTTGGGTGTTTTTTTCAGCTGGGAGAGCTATAAAGACAGACTAAATCAAATAGAGCTTACTAATAGCACAGGCTGTAGCATGCATCTTAGCATAACTAACTTTTCTTTTTAGTTAACTCTAGCCTGTCTGTACAGCTATCAGCTTATTACTTTTGTTCTTATTAGGAAGCAAAAACTTCAATATTTGAAGATGTACATAGTTTTCTGTGTTATTATTAAGTTAATAGGTTTTTGGGGGGGTGGGCAGTTGTTTGTTCTGTTTGAAGGCTTTCAAAAAAACAAAAAGTTATGTAAGATGTGACATAGGCTCAAATGGATATGACAAGAAGCAACTGTATAAAAGACCAACCTGCTGAACAGTATATGCATGCAACATAAAAGTTGCAAACTAGACACTGAACAAAAAAGCAGTTATGATAAAAAGTGGTAATAATAACTATAAAAGAAAATGATGTTTTCTGTAATCTCTTTCAATCAGAATGGTCTTACAGATAAATATAAAAAAGAAGAGTAGTGAACTATGTTAAAAAATGTAGAATGCAAACAGCTATGATACAGGAGACATACCTGGAAAGAAGTGAACATGTGAATTTGATAAAGTAAGGTTTTCAGGATGGTTATTCAACAGAATGTCTGGGGCAAAGGAAAAGAAGAGTGCTTATATTAATTGCAAGAGGAGTTCCAATAGTGATAGAAGAGGAAAAAAAGAAAATAATGGAAGATATATAGTACTAAGGGGCTACTAACAAGGGAGGAGGATTACACTGGCATGCATTTACATTCCACCTAAAACTACTATGATGGAGCTTAAGAAAATTCTGGGAGAAATAATCAGCTTTCAGCAACGAATATTACTTGTAAGTGGAGACTGGAATTTGGTTTGCAACAGTGAAGATGTGTCTGGGTGCCAAGAAAGGAAAATATAACAAGGGAGGGTAGATTTTTAAAGAAATTTATGAAAATGCTTGGCATGGAATATGTGAATTCAGTACTAGGAGTTCGGAGTGAATTTACATATTACTCACCGAGATACAAAAACTGGGCTAGGCTAGACAGAATTTATATCTCACAGGAACATGTGTATTTAACTGAAGGTCTTGAAATCCAACCAATAACAAATTCAGATCATGCACCAATAATAACTAATTAAAAATGCAAGGTAATGAAATAAAAATGAGACATTGTTGCTTTCCCACCTATTGGCTGAAAAGAGAGGAATTTAGGAAATGGGTTTTGGAATTAATTCAGGAGCTACTAGATAAGACAGAAATTTCTTCTGAAAATATAGCCAGGCAGTGGGCTAAAATAAAAGTGGACTTTAAAACTAGGGTGGAAATAAAGGAAAGGGAGATATGGCTAAGAACTAACAAGGATTATTTAGATGGACTGACAAATGTTAAAGTATTGCAAAATAGGGGGAATCTCTCAGAACAAGAAAAGGAACAGCTGCAGAATGTTAAACAGAAAATAAGGGATTACCTTGATAATATGCACGAGTTTAGAAAGACTGCTGTTAAGCAACTGTTTTTTGATAATTTCACAGCACAAAAACTGTTAGCACAATGACTCAGCAACAGAAAGTTGAAAGGGATGTCATCAAGCTTAGGGAGCCTATAACAAGGAAGATAACAAGAGATTCCATAGAAGTATTAGAAATATTTCAAAAATTTTATGAAACTTTGTATAAAGCAGAGAAATATGGAAACCAAGAAAAGGTACAAATGGAAATGTTTATGAAGGAATTAAATATGCCAAGGGTAGAGGTAGATGAGGCTTAATTTCTAACAGTTAGGATAGGAAGAGATGAGATAAAAGTGGCTATGTATAACCAATCTACAGGAAATTCCACAGGAACAGATGATATTCCTATGGAAGTTTGGAAGGTAGGAAGGAAAAAAACTGCTAAAGATCTGGAAGGTTTTGTTTAACAGTATTTTAAAAGGAGGAGAAGTACCAGCATCCTGAAAGAAGGTGTTGGTAACAGTAATATGTAAAGAGAGCAAAGATCCATTGGATCCAGCTTTATACAGGCTCATTTCAATACTATTCCATGATTATAAAGTGTTTCCATCTATAATGGCTAAAAGAATGGTAAAAGTGATACCGAAATTGATAGATATGGATCGGTGTGGTTTTGAGGAGGGGAGGCAAACATCTGACAATATTAACAGAACATTGATGACCCAGAGGGAAGCAGAATGTAAGAAAATACCACTGTTACTGGTGGGTCTTGATGCCGAGAAAGCATTTGATAGAGTAGACTGAGACTTCATGAGCAGGCCAATGGAAGTATTTGCTTTCCCTCATGCAATTATAAAGTTGATTAGGAGTATATATGAGGGAACGGAGGTGAAAATTAAACTGGGTGGGGTCCTCTCTGATAAATTCTACTTGAGTAGAGGAACCAAGCAGGGTTGTCTGATTTCCCCTTTGTTGTTCTCATTTTATTTAGAACCACTGGGAAAGAAAATAAGGGACTCAGAAATTCAAGGATATAATTGGTATGGTAGTCAGGAAAAGCTGTCTCTATTTTCAGATGATATTATTTGACATAAGAAAACCAGAAAGGGACATTACAGTGTTATGGAGCATTTTAAGATAGTTTCAGGTCTTCTCAGTATACAAAATTAATGAATCTAAAACACAGGCAATAGCAGTAAATTATGTACCCACACACAAATTGGTCCAACAATATGCATTTTTATGGGGACATGATAAAATTAAGTATTTAGGAGTTTGGATTAGATATGACTCTGTTGAGGCAGCTAAGGATATGTGGGAAGAGACTAAACTGAAGATAATACAAAAAACGAGAAAGTGGAAGCTTTGTTATATGGATATGGATAATAAGATACAAGCAATTCAAATATTTTAGTCCCTTTAGTGTTATACACAGGTCAGGGATATTTTTATCAACTAGATGAGAAGCTGTTGATAGCAATTAATAAAGAGCTGAAGGATTTTATCTGGTAGGGGAAAATGGAAAAATTCAAATCGGATCAGATGATTCTTTCAATTCAACAAGGCGGTTTGAGATTATGTGATTTGAAACAGTATTCCAGAGCTACACATTTAAGGCTCATATACATAGTACAAGCAGAAACCTATAATTCAAAGTGAAAGGGGATAATGATGAAACAGGGGGAAGTTCAAGAAACAAGGACAGACTGGGATTTTTGCTGCAGATCCTTAAGAAGAATAATAACCATACAGAATATTAAACAGAATTTATGAAATGGTCCAGCAATACCTTTATTTATGGGAAAAGTATAAAATAAAGTATTTAGGAGTATGGATTAAAAATGATTTGACTGTGGCAGCTAAGGCTATGTGGGAAGAGACTAAAAAGGTAATACAAAAACTGAGAAACTGGAAACTGTTGCCTATACATATGGATAGCAAGATATAAGCAGTGAAAATGTTTTTAGTCCCTTAAGTTTTATATACAGGTCAGGCATATTTGTATCAATCAGAGGAGAGGTTGTGAACAATAATTAATAAAGAGCTGAAGGAATTTATCTGGGAAGGGAAGAGGGCAAGACTCAAGTGGGATAAGTTAATCCTTCCAACAGAACAGGGTGGTTTAGCATTACCTGATTTTAAGGAATATTTTAGAGCTACACAGTTAAGGGGAATATACATAACACAAGCTGAAAGCTATAATTCAAAGTGGAAAGGGATGATAATGATGATGGGGGAAATTCAAGAAATAAGGAGAGACTGACATTTTGAATGCAGATCCTTAAGGAGAATAAAAACAGCCATACAGAATATTACATTCATAAAATAGTGAAAAGTATACTAAGAACTAAGCCAACACAAGAATGAAGAAATTAGATTTTGCAGACAGGGATGACTGCAATTAGGGATACAGACAATAGGCAAGCGAGGGTTGGAATTTACTGGAGTAAACTGTCAAAAGAACCAAACTGTTGGGAGCAAATAACTAGAGATGGAAAGATAATAGAATGGGAAGAGACCAATAATTTATTTGGACTGCAAGCTAGAGAGTGCCTTCCCTGTCAAGGATTGATATCAGAGTATAGGTAAAGAGAAATAAATAAGGGGATCCTAAGTGAAAGACCACACTGGTAGACTTTTTAATAGAATCTAGAACAGAAGCTACTGTTAAAAGGGAATAATTAGTAGACCATACAAACTATTGCATTATAACTATAAGAATCAATCAGAGGAGGTTAGGAAAGATTGAGAACAGAGACTGAATAAGCAATTCAGAAGGAAACGATGGGAAGATATGTGTACAGCTCCCAAGTAGGCAACAAAGTCTAAATTGTAGGATTTTTGCTTGGAAGTGTTTGCCTAGGTATTTTTGTACCCTAGCAGACTCCAAGTGTTTTTTTTTCTCAGGTAGATGGCAAATGTTGGAGGTGTGATGGGAAAGAAAGACGTAACTAGGGATATATGTTTTGGGAGTATAATGAGATGGCAGATTTCACAAACCCCCTACAGAGTACTCTGTTGGAAATACTGGATGAGCAAATGAGTGTAACTAAGGCAATCATTTTTGAGCTGGGATACATGATCTGAATTGTCCAGCCATAGTAAGGCCTTACTAAGTTTATTCCTGGTGGCTGTCAAAAAAGCAATTACTAGAAAAAGGAAATCAAAGTCTAAACCAACCATATTTGAAGTACTGAATATTGTAACAGACATAAAAGAACTGGAAGTGAGATCTTTAGAAAAGGGTAGGAGCAAATTAAATAGAAAAGTTGAAAATTTGGGGAACGATACATGCAGAATAAATTTTTGGAGGAGAAGTGATATTTAAGTGAAGGCAAAAACTAAGCAATTTTTGTAAAGTTGGATTGATGCTAGCTATAGAAAAAAAACATGTATAACGTTTGTAACTAGGGACATGTTAATATTGTTTGCTTTCTTTTATATACGTTTGCCTATATCTTAAGTGATAAGTCAATAAAGGTGTTAAAAAGTATTAGCAATGTAGTGGGTAGAATGAAGCAATAACTGAGATGGGATGACAGGCTAGACTTCTCAATGACTACTGATACTGAAAGAGAATATGTAAATTATTTGCTTAAGTTTTGTGTGCGTGGGGGCTAAACTTTTGCACCTTATTCTCAAGTCTCTAATATATGAAGTGCTGAGCATGTGGTAAAAATTATACTACAACTGCTGTATACCTTCTTTAACTTATAAATAGTGTAAAAGATAAATGTTACATTGTAACCAAGTGATTGTTCTAGCAAACAAAGACAGACTGGGGGTGCAAAAGAATTTTTTTATAAAAATAAAGTCCATATTTTAACCATGGTGTGAGCTTCCTTTCTTTTCCTTTCTAGTTGTTGCTCAAAAATGTGTCACATTTTAGGTCTTGTCCATCTGACATCCGGTGTTCCAATACTTCACAATACTCCTCCCAGGTCTGTGTCTGACAGTCGTATGCAACTAGTGACCCCAACATGGAACCCGACATCACTCCAGCAGGCCCCGTCTCTTCGTCATCCGACATGAACTACAGCTCACCAGGTTACTCGCAGCGGACTCGGAGGCATCCCATCCTCGTCGCCAATATGTTACATCGTGGTAATGAAGGAGACCACACGGTTTATTAAGTTGTAAGGCCTTTCTTTATTAAGAGTCTCCAGGTGCGCACCCATGCTTCTTCACACAACTTCTGCAAGTCATCTACTACTCAGAACCAACAAGTTACCAGAGAATATAGAACCAACAGTACATGCTGAATTCCCCACAGCGCCCCTACAGTACAACAACCACATTACCAGCCCGGATACTACAGGCAGTTACTAGGCTAATGGCTCAAGAGTCCTTACAAGCCTAGCCATTATTACTCAAATTTTACCCAATTATCGATTGCTAAAGGCTAGAGGATGGCTTAGGTATTTTTGTATTTCTTTTTATTTTTAAATGCCTTTATTGATTATCACTTGTGATATTGGCAAATTTACATTTATACAGAAGTAATCAACCTACATCAATAAATTAACATTAACAAACATTATACTTCACATATATTGCTATATATCATATAACCTAAGTGACATTACATAAATTAGCAAAGTCTATGAACGTAGTCCTAAGGGTGAAGTGCCTTAGTAGTAAAAAGTCAATCAATAGAAGTGAAAATAACTCCAAGGCACACCACTGGCTGAACTGACAAATGGCATACTTTAATATGTAAAATCAAAACAGTAAGCGCTTTCGCCAAATTTTCAACTTTTCTATTTAATTTGCTCCTACCCTTTTCTAAAGATCCCACTTCCAGTTCTTTTATGTCTGTTACAATATTCAGTACTTCAAATATGGTTGGTTTAGACTTTGATTTCCTTTTTCTAGTAATTGCTTTTTTGACAGCCACAAAAATATAAAAACAAACATATATAAATATATAAATATGCACTACAGACACTTATTTATATATTTTTGTATTTATATTTTTATCCTTGTTTTTAGATAATACTATAGTGTTTTTATTATATCTATTAAATTATACTATAGTTAGTAAATTGCTTTTAGTATATTGATTTGCTCTATCATACATTCAGGTGTTGTTATTTCAGTGATGTAGGAAGTGTGATATAGCTTTTAGGGTTGATTGGATAGTACTTAACTAAAGGGACATGTGATGAATGATTTCTATTTATTTGAATTGTGTATTTGAATCCTGTACAGTCTGAAGAAGTGTTCTGAGCAACGCGAAAGCGCTTACTGTTTTTTGTTTTGGTTTTACATATTAAAGTGTGCCGTTTGTCAGTTCAGCCAGTGGTGTGCCTTGGAGTTATTTTCATATTACATAAATTATTCAGTTCCTGGCTACCTTTTTTTAAACAAGAAACATTGTTATTAAACCATCACTTATGACATAAGCAATCATACATTTATATAAATGAAAACAAACCACACCGGCACAATACTAGTCGCAAGCATCTTACATTACAAACCATACTGACACACTCTCATTTTCAAACACTATAAATCACTTATAATCTACCCAATCATTTTCAGTTGAACATTACATAGCTCAGTTAACTCCTGCCTTCTTTTAAAACTCATTCCTCCCCTGTATGTATTCTTCCAACAATTCCCATTTTTTTCATATGTAGTTTGCTCCTACCCTTTTCTAAAGATCACAATTCCAGTTGTTTTACCTCTGTTACTATATTCACAACTTCTAATATAGCTGGTTTAGATTCTGATTTCCATTTTCTAGTAATTGCTTTTTTGGCCGCCACCATAATTAGACACAGCAAAGTATTACCATGTCTAGGCAATTCCGATTCTGTATCATAGTTCAGAAAAATCATCTCACTCATCACACCAATACACCCGCCCTGCATCTCCGACAGTGCATCCCCCAGGAATCCTTAAAGTCCACCAGCTGACTGCACTCTCAGAAAATATGTCCCCAAGTACATCTTTCATCCCCATCACACCTCCAACATTTGCTGTCTACCTGAGGAAAAAATTATCTGGAGTCTACTTGAGGTATAAAAATGTCTATGTAAACATTTCCAAGCAAAAATCCAAGATCTTCTAGATTTGGTTTCATATTTGGGTGAGATGCATATATCCTCCCATTGTTTCTTTGTGGATTGCTTATCCACTGTCTCTTCTCAATCCTTTCTAACTTCCTCTGATTGATTCTTATAGTTATCATGCAATATTTTAAATAGTCTACTAATTATTTCTTTTTTAATGGCAGCTTCTGTTCTAAATTCTACTAAAAACGCTACCAATGCTGGTCTTTTGTTTAGGACCCCCATATTTCTCTTTGCCTATACACTGATATCAGTCCTTAATATGGAAGGCAATCTCAAACCTGCAGTCCAAATAAATTTTTGGCCTCTTCCCATTCTATTACCTTTCCCTCTCTAGTTATTTGCTCCCAATACCTTGGTTCCTTATTTAGTTTTCTCTAATAAATTCTAGCCTCCTCTTGCCTGTTGTCTATATCCCTAATCGCAGTCATCCATATCGGTAGAATCTCATTTCTCCATTCCCATGTTGGCTTAGTTCTTAGAATACTTTCTGCTACTTTATGGATATAATATTCTGTATAATTGCTATTGTTCTCCTTAAAGGCCTGCATCCAAAATCCCAGGCTCTCCTTGTTTCTTGAGCTTCCCCCCTGTTTCAACATAATCCTTCACTGTGAATTATAATTTTATGCTTGTGCTATGTATAGCAGCCTTAACTCTGTAGCTCTGAAATAACTCTTCAAATTGGGTAATCCCACTCCACCCTGTTCTACTGGAGGTATCAGCTTATCCCATTTGACTCTTGCCATCTTCCCCTCCCAGATAAAGTCCTCCAGTTATAATTGTTATCCAAATCTTTTCCTCTGGTTTACAAAAATATGCCTCACCTGTGTATAAGACTAAAGGGACAAGAAACATTTGACTGCTTGTATCTTGCTATCCATATACATATAACAAAGCTTCCATTTTCTCGGTTTTTGTATTATTTTTTGTTTAGTCTCTTCCCACATATCCTTAGCTGACATACCAGAATCATTTTAATCCATACTCCTAAAAACTTAATTTTATCATGTCCCCATAAATATGGATATTGCTGCACTAATTTGTGGATGCATAATTTACTGCTATTGGTTTTGTTTTAGCTTCATTAATTTTGTATCCCAAAAAGATATATATTTATTTATTTATTTGTTTTGTTTATTTTAAGTTTGTTAACTGGGAAAGTCCATTGGGCTGAGTTGAGCCCTTTTCCAATGGCGGCCCAGAGAGAAAAGCTCCAGAGTATATATGTGTATACCAAAAATAAAAATAAACAATAAAACAGGTAGATTATCCAGAAATTAATACAGTAATAGTTTAAAAATTTGTATGCAACAGATAATACAAGAGAAACTGAAAGAAAGAATATGAAGCTGTCTCAAAATGTTTCATGACACTGGAATGTTGCTTTCTGTTTTAGTCAGGTATAAAATAATATCATCTGCAAATAGAGCCAGATTGTCCTGACTACCATACCAATTATATCCCTTGAATTTCTGAGTCCCTTATTTTCTTTGCCACTGGTTCTAATTATAATGCAATTAACAAAGGGAAAAGACGACACCCCTGCCTGGTTCCTCTGCTCAAGCACAAATTGTCAGAGAGGACACCACCCACTTTAATTTTCTCCTCCAACCCCTCATATATCCTCCTAATTAGCCTTATATTTTTTTCAAGAAATGCAAATGCTTCCATTGCCCTGCTCATAAAGTGCCAGCTTACTCTGTCAAATGCTTTATCGGCATCAAGACCCAGCAACAACAATGGTATTTTCTTACATTCTGCTTCACTCTGGATCACCAGTGTTCTGTTAATATTGTCAAATGTGTACTTCCCCTCCACAAAACCACATTGATCCAGATCTATCACTTTGGCATTACTTTTGACATTCTTTTAGCTATTATAGTCATGAACACTTTATAATCATGGTTTAGTATTGAAATGGGCCTGTATGAATTTGGGTCTGATGGATCTTTATCCTCTTTAGGTATTATGTTTACCACTGCTTTCTTCCAATATGTTGGTACGTCTCCTCCTCTTAAAATACTGTTAAACAAAACCTTCCAGATCATTATCAGTTTTTTCTCTCCTAGTTTTCAAACTTCCACAGGAATACCATCTATTCTTGGGGTCTTTCCTGTAGATTGGTTATACATTACAATTTTTATCTCATCTCCTCCTATCCTAACCGTTAGTAATTTAGCCTCATGTACCTCTAACCTTGGCATATTAAATTCTTCCATAAACATTTCCATTGGTATCTTTTCTTGATTTCCATATTTCTCTGCTTTACACAGACTTTCATAGAATGCCCAAAATATTTCTAATACCTCTACAGGATCTCTTATTACCTGGCCTCAGCCCTTTCTACTTTCTATTGCCTGAGTTGTTGTGCTAAAAGTTTTTATGCCGTACTGTTATTATCAAAAAACAGTTGCTTGACAGCAGTCTTTCTAAACTCATGCATATTATCGAGGTAATCCCTTATTTTCTGCTTAGCATTCTGCAAATGATCCTCTTCTTGCTCTGTGAGATTCCCCCTATTCTGCACTACTTTAACATTTGTCTGTCCCTCTAAATAATTCTTGTTACTTCTTAACTATAGCTCCCTTTCTTTTATTTCCACCCTATTTTTAAACTCCACCTTAATTTTATCCCACTCCCTAGCTATATTTTCAGAAGAAATTTCTATATTTTCTAATAGCTTCTGAATAATCTGCACTAAACATCACTTAAAATCCTCTCTTTTCAACAGATAGGTGGGAAAGCACTAGTGTCTCATTTTTATTTCATTACCCTGTGTTTTTATTTTAGTTATTATTGGCCCATGATCTGAAATAGTTATTGGGTGAGTATCAAGGCATTCAATTAAATGCACATGTTCCTGTGAAATATAAATTCTGTCTAGCCTAGCCCAGTTTTTATATCATGGAGAAAGATATATAAATTCACTGCGAACTCCTATTACTGAAGTCACATCTTCCATGCCAAATATTCTCATAAATTGTCTTCAAAAATCTACCCTCCTTTTTATACTTTCCCTTCTGGGCCTCCCAAACACATCTTCACTGTTGTAAATGACTTTCCAGTCTCCACCTATAAGTAATATTCCTTGCTAAAAACTGATTATTTCTCCCAGAAGTTTCTTAAGTGGCATTATAGCAGTTTTATGTAGAATATAAATACATGCCAGTATAATGCTCCTCCCTTGCTAGTAGCCCCTTAGCACTGCAAATCTGCCATTATTGTCTTTTGTTTTGTCCTCTTCTATCACTATTGGAGTTTCTCTTGCAATTAGTATAAGTACTCCTCTTTTCCTTTGTCCCAGGTATTCTGCTGAATAACCATCCTGAAAACTTTTCTTTATCAAATTCACATGTTCAGTTCTTTCAGTGTGTCTACTGTAACATAACTATTTGCACTCTACATTTTTAATATAGGTCACTACTCTTTCTTTTTTGTATTTATCTGGCATTATTCCCACCTTTTATATATGACACCTTTTTTTGTTAAATGTCTAGTTCCAGCTTTTGTGTTACATGCATACACTGTTCGACAGGAAGAACTTTTATACTATTGTTTCTTGTCATATCGATTTGAGCCTATGTCACATCTCACAAAACTTTTTGTTTTACTGAAGGCCCTCAAACTAAAAAAGAAATATACCCCAATACCCACTTAAAACTTATTAACTTAATACTAACATACAAAACTGTGTACATCTGCAAATACTGAAGTTTTATCCTCCTAATAGGAGCAAATGTCCCAAACTGACAGCCACACTCACAGACTTGAGTTAACCTAAAAGAAACTTTATCCATGGTAAGACTCATGATGCATCCTGTGGTTCTACTAAGTGTTGTCTAGTTTTGTCTTATCTTTATAGCTCTCCTAGCTGGGAAAACACCTGAATGCTTTCAGAGAACATTATCTCCAAGCCAATTTCTCTTTTTTTCTAGCCAATTTCTCTTTATCATATTGTAGCCAATGTCTCTTTATCAGATTGTCTCCATGGAGACACAAGGCCCAGCTACAGAATTGCTGCTAAGCATACATTTATTTGCTAGAAAAAAAGCCTTATAATATTCAATATTCTTTTTCATTTATTTACTTTCCCTTAAAACTTTTTACTGGATGAAGATAAGGGTCTTAATCCAGTCATTCCCACATGCAAGAATGAGAGAAAGCGCATTAATTTTTTTGTCATGCTCTTTTAACCAGACTTTTTCTTACATTGCAGTGCCTACATTTTTTAAAAATGAACAAGAAGAAAGAGAAGAAGTGATAAAGAAAAAAAGAGCACCTATTTACAACAGTGTCCCCATTACACTTAAAAGCAACTGGGAAAACTTTACTTTATACCATGCAAAGAAAATCATACACTATAAAAATAGTGCTATTAAAAATTGTTTTTTCTACAGTTAACTTTTTCCCTCCTATTCCCCTCCCCTAAGTATTTTCCGAACATTAATGGTAGAAAGTAGGGCATATAGTTTAGAGTGCCTCACAAAGTCCAAAAAATCAATATTTCCAGATTTTCTTGTTCTGTCATATTTCACAAAAATAATTATTGCTTTGTAATCCCATATTTGTCAATTTCCAAACTACTGGATTTATTCCTGTTCATCTCTATCTCCCAAATCCTGTCTCTGCTTCATTTCCAAGATGCAAATACTCTTGATTCTTCTAGTCTACTCTCATACTTGCTTCCTTCTCGCCAGCATTTTCTGTTGAAACATTGGAAAAGGTTTCACTAGCATAGTCTCTCTGTGGTCTTTATTATCAGAAGAGCAAAAAGCAGAATATCCTTCTGTTTCACAGCTTGCTTTTTGTTGGGCAAACTTTTGTATTTCCTCCTTGATATATACTTCATCAAAAATGAAGAATATTTTGAAGATAGCTGGGTACGGTAGATTGAATCCCATGCCTGCTTCTCAACATTCCTGAAAAGTGGAATACATGTACTCATCTTCTGCCTAATGAACAATGAGTAATCATTCTCCACAAATACTCTGCTGTCTCCCACTTTTAGTACTTTGTTCTTCTGCCACATTTTTGTCAGAATCAACTCCTTCTGCTGGTAGGATTGCATTTTTACTATTAAAGGTCTAGGTTGCTTTCTCATAGACCGTTTTGAAGCATACACACAATGTGCCCTTTCAATTAACAATTCCTGCTGTGGAATACCAGTCCAGTTGTTTGTGATTTCTTAAAATTAATATAGTCTGTTCCTTCTAGATTCTCTAGTACAGCTGAAAATCTCATGTTTTCCCTACATACTCTGTCCTCTAAGTCTCTTATTTTTGAAACATCTCTTCTTGAGCAGTTTCATATTCAGCCAGCCTTTCTTCATTTTAACTTCTGTTTTTGCAGTTTTATCATCTCATCTGAATATTTGTTTAAAGCTTCTTCCATTTTTTCCATCTGTTTGTTGTTTGAGTTGATATAATCCATCAGTGTTTCATTTATTTTAATCAGGTCTGTGTACAGTTGTCTTATACTTTTGTCTAGGCTACTGGAAGTCATGTCTGGAGCTTGCAATGCTTTCTGTTGAACAGCTGCAGTACTTTTCCTCGTCAGCATTTTTCCTCACATTTTTAGCTGATTTTCCTTCAGGTTCTCTGTATTTCTTTTTTTTTTTTGGGCATC
Organism: Protopterus annectens; assembly: GCF_019279795.1. Taxonomy (NCBI): domain Eukaryota; kingdom Metazoa; phylum Chordata; order Ceratodontiformes; family Protopteridae; genus Protopterus; species Protopterus annectens. Next base: position 61,695,860 of record NC_056736.1, read on the forward strand.
CAGGCACTGTACTTACTAGCCAATTACTGAACTTTACCCAGAAACACAAAAGTCCACTGGCCTTCTCTATTGAGTTTCTGTTTTCACATGTGGGGAGCTAGAATTAAGCTGTTACTCAATGTGCAGCCATCTTGGAAGTTCCATACAGGCCCATTTCAATACTAAACCATGATTATGAAGTTTCAGTGGTTAAACTAGGTTTGAAAAATCGTGGGACATAACTATCGCTGTTTTCATTTTTGAAAAGTAATTTCAATTGTACATTATGAACAAAAAGTTTGGTATCTATAATGGTATCTGTCAAGTCACTATCAACAGTAGGTATAAATGATAGAGCCCTATTTCACAGTTCCATTTCATCTTTATCTAGGGGTCTATGTGAAATATTCCAAACTATGGTGGTGTTAATCGCTCCCACATCTTCTTCAGAGTGTGACCTTTCTGATCTCCACTGGAGGCTTTCCATTTCTGTTTCCCCTGCTCATGGATCGACTCCTTCCCCTTCTTTGAGTGTCCATTATTGGGAAAGGTGGAGGATGTGTCGATCCTGAGCCACTGTTAGAGGACGGTATTTTCCTCCTTACTACAGGTTCCTGAATAGTGTGATTAAAAGCAGTTGATGGTGATGGAGTATTAGTGGTATAATTATTTACTGGTTTTTGATTTTTCTTGGTGCTGGCAGTGTTGCATCCTACACTGTCACCATCATAACCACTATTATTTACAGGAATTAGCATCTCAGGAGGATTACATGCATTTACAGAAGGATTGCTGGTGTTAATTTCAACATTTTCATCAACATTATTCACAATATTAATATCAACTGCAAAATAATTCACACTTGTAGGTTCTGGAATAGGTCTTTGCACAAAGCTACCCCATCCCCTTATCTGACTCTGTCTATGAATATCATTTCTCGGCCAAGTAAAGACTCGACCGAGAGAAAAGTCATTTATGTCCCGTAGTAACTTATGCCTTTTTTGTTCAAGAAGTCGTTTCTCAAACAAATAGACATTGTCTAGTAATCATTCTATTAGCTGTTCAACTTCAACAGTCGGAAATTTCTTTAATAAGTCAGCTTGCTGCTTCCTTATGTGTTCTTTAATGTTATTCTCTTCTGGTAAGAAAAACTCATTTAAAAGTGACATATAATTAAGGCTCACCTTGATGTTTAGTTGTTGCCATCGGTAAAGCAGTTCTGGATAAGCAGATAAAGTGTTTATGTCCATAATGGCTAAAGGAATGGAAAAAATGATGACAAAATTGACATATATGGGCCAATGTGTTTTGTATATGGAAGGCAAACATTTAACAACATTAACAGTACACTGATGACCAAGAGGGAAGAAGAATGTAAACAAATACCACATTTTTGGAGGGTCTTGATGCAGAGAAAGCATTTGGCAGAGTAAGCTGGGACTTTATGAGCAGGGCAATGGAAGCATTTGCATTCCCCTGATAAAATTATAAGGTTGATTATAAGGATGTATCAGGGATCAGAGGTGAAAATTAAAGTGGGTGGGTTCTTCTATGATAACTTCTGCTTCAGCAGAGGAACCAGGCAGGGGTGTCCTCTTTCCTCTTTGTTATTTGTATTACATTTAGAACCATTGGCCAAAAAAAGGGGGGGGGGGACTCAGAAATTCAAGGATATAATTGGTATGGTAGACAATTAAAGCTGACTGTATTTGCAGATGATATTATTTTATACCTGATAAGACCAGAAAAGGACATTTCAGTGTTGTGGAACACTTTGAGAGACAGTTTCAAATATTTTCAGGATACAAAATAAATGAATCTAAAAACAAAGGTAATAGCTATAAATTATGTATGAACACTTAGAATGATTCAGCAATATGCATATTTATGGGGACATGATAAAATTAAGTACTTATTAGTATGGATTAAAAATAATTCCAGTGTGGCAGTTAAGGATATTCAGGAAGAGACTAAACAAAAGATAATACAAAAACTGAGAAATTGGAAGCTCTGTTATATGGATATGGATAGTAAGATACAAGCAGTTAAAATATTTTTAGTCCTTTTAGTCTTATATACAGGTCAGGCATATTTTTATCAATCAGAGGAGAAGTTGTAGATAGCAATTAATAAAGAGGTGAAGGATTTTATCTGGGAGGGGAAGATGGCAAGGGTCAAGTGGGATAAGCTGATTCTTCTAATACAACAAGGTGGACTGAGATTACCTGATTTGCAGGGGTATTTCAGAGTTACACAGTTAAGGATCCTATACATAGAAACTAAAATTCAAAGTGGAGAGGGATGATGTTGAAACAGGGGGGAAGCTCAAGAAACAAGAAGAGACTGGGATTTTGGATGTAGATCTTTAAGGAGAATAACAATAATCATACAGAATATTATATTCATAAAGTAGCAGAAAGTACTCTAAGAACTAAACCAAACTGGAATGGAGAAAGGAGATTCTGCCAATATGTATGACTGCAATTAGGGATACAGACAATAGGCAAGAGAGGGCTGGAATTTATTGGAGAAAACTGGCAAAGAAACCAAGGTATTGGGAGGAAAAAACTAGAGAGGGATATTAAACAGAATGGGAAGACACAAAGAATTTATTTGTACTGCAGGTTAGAGATTGCCTTCCCAATCAAGAATTGATATCAGATTATAGGCAAGAAGAAATAAAAACGGGGATCTTTAATGAAAGACCAGCACTGGTAGAGTTTTTAGTAGAATCTAGAACAGAAACTACTGTTAAAAAAGGAATAATTAGTACAGCTTATAAAATATTGCATGATAACTATAAGAATGAATCAGAGGTGGTTAGAAAGGATTTGGAAGAGAAATTGGATAAGCAATTCACAAATAAACAAAGGAGGATATATGCATGTCTCCCAAATATGCAACCAGATCTAGAAGATTTAGGATAGATTTTTGCTTGGAAATGTTTACATAGGTGTTGTTGTACCCCAAGTAGACTTCCACAGAATTTTTCCTCAGGTACACAGCAAATGATGGAGGTATAATGGGAAAGAAAGCATAATTCAGAACATATTTTCTGGGAGTGTAATGAGTTGGCAGACTTTAAAGATTTCCTGCAGACTATTTTATCAGAAATACCGGTTCAGCAACTTAATGTATCTAGGGGAATTGTTTTTCTGAGCTGTGATACAGAATCAGCATTGCCTATGCATAGTAAGGTCTTGCTGAGTATAATTATGGTGGCTGTCAAAAAACAATTACTAGAAAATGGAAATCAAAGTCTAAACCAAAGTCTAAACCAACTAGAAGAAGTGAACATAGTAAAAGAGATAAAACAACTGGAATTGGGATCTTTAGAAAAGGGTAGGGGCAAATTACATAGAAAAATGAGAATTGTGGGAACAATACATACAGGGGAGGAATGAGGTTTAAAAAGAAGGCAGGAATTAAATGAGCTGT
>NC_056736.1:61704276-61717055 GCF_019279795.1 Protopterus annectens
TTACATTGAGCAAAGCCAAAGGGGTTTGTCAAATTCATGAGGTGACAGAAAAACATATAAGTATGCTTACAAGTGACAAAAGCATGGGTTCAGTTGGCTCCAGAGCACATGTAGACAGTATGCAACACATGACAAACAAGAACAGGCTTAAGCATGTGACAGCCACAGGATTTCCAAAGAAGCCACATGGTTTTCTAGAAAGTTCCAGGAAAAATGCAAGCTCCAGCGTCGGCTCATTGCAACACAAGTGTGAATCAGCAAAACACAAATCTAGCTTTATTGTTAACTGTCGCAATTGTGGTGCGAATCATGAGTCTAAAAGAGAAAAGTGCTTAGCATGACACATTGCATAGTCAGCAATGTCACAAATGTAAAAAATGGAACCATTTCCAAAAGTTTTGTAAATCAAGTAAGCCTCATGCAGTTATAAAGAAAGGTCACACAAAGAAACAAGTTGATCAAGTAGAACCGAAACAGTCAGCTTTCTATATAGATGGTGTATTAGTGCTTGGTGAAAGAGTTGATGCAGTAAACTTGTTGACAAGGAGTAAAGTATTTTGTACAGTTTGGATTAATGGAGAACCGAAACAGTTAGCTTTCTATATAGATGGTGTATTAGTGCTTGGTGAAAGAGTTGATGCAGTAAACTTGTTGACAAGGAGTAAAGTATTTTGTACAGTTTGGATTAATGGAAACTCCACAGAGCTCAAAGTAGACACTGGATCAAAGTGTAATGTTATATCAGTGGACACTTTTGCAAAAGTAAGAACTAATAAACAACTCAGTGTAACCAGTAGCATGAGACTTGTTGCTTACAGAGGTGAAAAAATTCACACCAAAGGTTCAGTGATACTTTCATGTTATTTGGCTGAGAACTGTTACAACTTGTTATTCGACATAGCCCAAAGGCCAGTGCAACCTTTATTGGGTCTCAAAGACATTTTAAGAAGGAATCCACTTTCTTTTGCTAAAGAAGTTCATCATGTAATTGCAGTAAGGAGTTCTAATTTCTCCGAAGCCATTTTCTCAGAGTATGCTGATGTTTTTGATGACAAATTGGGTACGCTTCCATTGGTATATTCCATAAAGTGAGACCCAGAGGTCACTCCAGTAGTCAGACCAACAAGAAGAGTTAAAATAGCTATGTAAGATAAAGTAAAAGCTCAGTTGGATAAAATGGTGCAGCAAGGTGTGATTTGTCCAATTACAGAACCAACTGAATGGCTATCATCCATGGTAGCCACTCACAAGAAAGGCTCAGATGAAATTAGAATGTGTATTGATCCAAGAGATTTGAACAAGGCATTAAAAATACCATATCATCCAATGCTCACAGTTGAAGAAGTTGCAGCTCTAATACCAAATGCCACTGTATTTTCTGTTTTGGATGCAAAGAGTTTATTTTGGCAAGAGATGCTAGATCGCAAATCCTCATTTCTAATTACTTTTGGTACTCTGGCAGATACAGATTTCTAAGGATGCCATTTGGAATAAATTCTGCAAGTGAAGTTTTTCAGCATGCAATGGAACAAATTTTGTCAGGTTATCCTTGTGCCATTATAGTAGACAATCTGTTAGTGGGAGGCAATGGTGAAGCACAGGATGACAGAAACCTCAAAAAAGTTTTACAGAACACGTGAAGTAAACTTAAAGCTCAATCCTCCGAAGTGCAAATTCAGACTTCCAGAAGTTACATACATAGGACATTTGTTTACAAGTACAGGCTTGAGACCAGACCCAACCAAGCTAACAGCTATTCTAGAGATGTCAGAGCCAGACAATGTACAGAGTTTACAGCGTTTTCTGGGCATTGTTAACTATTTAGGCAAATTTATACCAGATGAGTGAGTTAACAGCATCTTTAAGAGAGCTAACATGCAAAAATGTTGCATGGTCTTGGTTGGAACATCATCAGAAGGCAATTGAAGACCTTAACCAGAAAATTACCACTCCAACTACATTAAGATACTATGATGTGAACAAACCAGTTATTTTTTCCTGTGATGCTTCAAAATTTGGCCTAGGCGCAGTCATACTTCAAAAGGGCAGACCAGGAGCCTATGCATCTAGAACACTAACCCAAACTGAGATGCAATATGCTCAAATTGAGAAAGAGCTTTTGGCTATAGTATTTGCATGCTCCAAGTATCATGATTATATTTATGGTTGAGCTATTCAGATTGAAACTGATCATCAACCTCTAGTTAATATTCTGAAGAAGCCTATGCATTCTGCTCCAGCAAGATGCAAAGAATGATGCTCAACTTGCAAAAGTACAATTTCAGCTTGATCTACACTAAAAAAGCCAACAATCCAGAAAAATGCCAGAAAGTACTAGAACAATACTCCAAAAAAAAAAAACGCTTACCAATAAAGTTTTTTGGAGTATTGTCCTAGTACTTTCTGGCATTTTTCTGGTCTACACTAAATGCAAGTTGCTTTACCTAGCTGATACTTTATCCAGATTTCCTAGAAACAGAACAGAACAGCCTGATGCAGAAACATTTGACTTTGATGTGATGTCAGTGTGTAATTTTTCTACCACTGGACTTGATGAGTTAAAGAGATCACACTCAGACTGATCCAATTTCACAGAAGCTCAATCATTATATTAATGTTGGATGGCCGTCAAAGCAATTTAGTGTATCACCTGAGGTGCAAGTGTATTTTCCTTACAGAGATGAATTGTTGATGGAAGATGGCATTATTTTCAAAGGTCCTAAAATTGTTGTTCCAGCTTCCTTACAACAAGAGTATATTCAAATTTTGCATTGTGGTCACCCAGGATCCACATCCACCAAGAGAAGAGCAAGAGAACTGCTATTTTGGCCTACATTATCAAAAGATATTGATAGAGTTCTTTCTTTTTGTTTAGTATGCAAAAGTACTAGACCGCATTTGCAACAAGAACTGCTTCACCTAAATCCAATTCCTGAACTACCTTGGTCTACTGTAGCAACTGATATCTTTGAATGGAACAATCAATACTACTTAGTTTTGGTAAACTCTTATTCAAATTGGCTTGAGATTGATCTACTGCCAAACTTATCCTCAACTACTGTTATTACTAAATTGAAATGTCATTTCTCAGCTTATGGTAGTCCAGGCAAACTTTTTTCTGACAATGGTACTCAATTCACTAGCCAGTTGTTTCAGAAATTTGCAAAAGAATGGGGCGTTGTACATGTCACTAGTATTCCTGAATATCCTCAGTCCAATGGTCTAGCTGATCGAACAGTACAGAGTGCAAAGCAGTCACTTGAAAGGTCAAAGCATGACAATACCGATGTATTCTTGAATTTACTTAATTTAAGAAACATACCGCCAGAAGATATTCTTGCCTCATCTGCTCAAAGACTACTTTCCAGGCAAACTAGAAATATTCTACCTATTTCCTCAAGTTTGTTGCAGTCTAAACCCAAGAACAATACATCCATCAAGGTTCAATTGTTTAAGAAGCGTAATAACCAGAAATCTATTTATGACAGATTGAGCAGATTACTTCATCCGTTGAGGGAAGGATAGACAGTACAAATCCAGAAAATGAAAGATTTTGATCTGTGCAGAGTCAAGATCTTACTTAGTAAATTCCAAAGGAGTGGAGTATAGGAGGAATCGCAAACATCTTCTTCCTGTATCAGAACCATCATCATCATTGTAATCAGAACATTGTATCTGTGATGCAAACTCTAAATCAAAGAATGAGTCAGGCACTGTTTTCAGACCAGAATGTGTTCAAAAGTCTGATTCTGTTCCTGAAAGTGATTTAAGCGTTCCACGGGTCAACCATTTTGCAGAAACTGTCCCAGTTGCTAAATCTAATTCCCAGTTTTATGTCACACGATATGGACGAGTGTCTAAAACAAGTGCGAAATACGCAGCAACATGGACTTGATTGTATATACCTATATGTATAACATTGTATAATGCATGTCTATAGATTATCTGTGATTTCTGCATGCCAAACAATCTCATGACAATTGTATGATTTATTTTTTAAAGGGAGGATGTAGGTCAGAGTGTAAAGTGAATGAGCTTGTATCTTTAACAAGCTTGCAAGGCTGTATGTGCACTTATATAACCTGCACATGTGCACAACCTTAGTGCCATTTTGAAAAAGCATCTAGGGAGTAAGCATGCATGCTCATAGTCATTAATTGTATATAAGTTACACAAGTTACAGTCTATAGTCAACAATAGTAGTGTGTTTGTATATAATAAAGCTGCTTGAACAGAACCCACAAAGATTTGTTTATTTGTGTCCTAACATGAAAGCGGCACTATTTTTACATGGAATCAAAGTGTTGTGTCAAGTATTACCACTTCTGCCTATTCGGAACCACTGTCCTACCCTTTTTAATAGTCATGCAAGCCTATCTCAAGTCTTCTCTCATGCAATCGGTCCATCTTTTGGCCGGACATCCTTGTCTCCTCTTACCTTCTTCCTATCTGTCCGAAATCGGCTTTGACAGACTGTTTTCTCCTTTCCTCCACCTGTGATTAAGCGACCATAGTCTGTTCTCTCTAACCTTTCTCTAATTAGGGTAATGTGGCTTGTAGTGAGATGTCCTAATTTGTTCATCTATCCCACAGTGTGCATCCTCCGGCTCATTTCAAGCACTCCATATGCATCACCTCAAGCTTTGCAGCTGCTCTGCCTTTACTGCCCACAGTTCTGTGCCATACAGAAGCACTGATCGCACCACTGTTTTGTACACCTTAATTTTCAATTTGCTTGGCAATCTTCTTTCATATACTCTTCCTGATACTTTCTGCCTGTTGGTTATAGTGCCTCTGATTTTATCTTTGAACTCCTCTTTCAAAATTCCCATCTCCTCAACCACATCTCACAGATACTTGAAGCTGCTAACCAGTTCCACTGTTTTCTCTTTTATTTCAGTTCTGATTTCCCCCATTTGCTGCTATGATCACTTTCTTGTCTTTACTCAGTTTCATCCCATATGCCTTCAGTTTGTATTCTAACGCTCCTATCATTTGCTGAAGTTCCTGTTCAGAGTCTGCTTGTACTGCTACATCTTCAGAATATAGCAGCTTTGTTGGACTGTCCCCTTTGACCTGTCTGCTGATGTAGGACAACACCAGTATGAGCAGGAGTGGGCTCAGAGCTGAACCCTGATGTGCACCCACACCCACTGAAACCCCTCTGTGGGTCTAAACACTGTTCAAACTTTTGTCGCTGCACTGGGTCTCTGTACATACCCTGGAATAATTCTACCAATGTTTTCAGGACTTTGAACCATTACAGGAGTGCCCAAATCAACATTCCTGGGATTTTGTCATATGCTTTTCCAAGTCTAGGAATACCCAGTTGGACTCTTTCCTCAACTTCAGTTTCTTCTCCACTATTTCTCTCACTATAAAGATCAGGTTGGCTGCACTGCATCTAATCTGAATCAGAACTGCTCACTTCATGCCCTACTTTGTACTTCTCAATGTATTCATTTATCTGTCATGTTCTCAGCACTTCCATGCGGAGTGACAAGAGTATGATTCCTCTGTGCATCACACAGTTGTGAATATTCCCTTTGTTCTTGTACAGTGATGGTAGAATGCGTATTCTGAAGTCATCCAGAATATGACTTTCTCTCTGTCTCTCTCACAATATTGTCAGGAACCATTTCTCTCCCAATACCCCCAGCATCTTGATCATATCTGCAGTGACTTCTGAGCCAACTGCTTTCCCAACTTCATCTTGCTTACTGCACTTTGTAATTCTTCTAGGGTAGGTTCTCCTTCATTTCCCATTTACTGGTGAGCAGATTGTTGCTGGCATTACTTATGAATGGCATCTCCTGACTATCTTTAGCTTTCTGTCATTGCATAGAAACTTGATAGAATTTTTGTGCCATCTTCTGAATTACTTTCCAGAAGTTGGAAGAGGTTCTCTGATGCCTTGTTCTTCGACATTGTGATTGCTTCTTTAGCCTGTTTGTTACCCAGCCAGTATTTCTTCATAGCTGCATCCTTCTTTTCTATTTCCTACTTCTTTCTGCACTCCTTTTTTTATTTTGATAACTTCCTAGACTTCTGCATTCTTCCACCAGTTTCCTTATGCATCTTCTGTCCACACCTGGCTTGACTGTAAATATACTACCATCTTTACAAATGCTGTTTTGAGACACTGACATTTTTCTTTTGCTCCACCTTTTTTCCTCTTCTTCCTGAGGTGGTAGAACAATGAATATTTCCTTAAGGTCCTGTGCTTTCACCGCAGTGAACTTCCAGGTCTTCAGCCTAGACTATGTTGGAGGCCAACTATTTCAGTAGGGATCACTTTGCAATCTCTGATTTGACCCTGATGCCCTTTTCTTATTATAAGGAATTCTGTCTGTGTTGCATGCTGGCCACTCTTGTTCATGGTCTTATGAATGTCTTCCTTGGTAAACCATGTGCCATTAAGCCATTTGCCAGACAGAAGTTTAGAATGTCCTGTCCTTTATTATTTCTGTTGCCAGAACCATGTGGATCCAGGCAATACTCATATCCTCTTTTGTCTGTCCCAATACAAGTACTCATGTCCTCCATTATCAAAAATAACTTGTTTTGTCCTACTTTATTGAGGAGATCCTGCAACTTCTGCCTGAATGCTCTGTTTTCCTTGTCATCACACAAGGCATACACGGATGGTGTGAGGAGACCATGATGGGTGAAATCAGGAGGCACTAGGGGTATGATAGGTAACAGAATTCTTTGCAGGCAAGCACTGTAGAGTATTTTGCCTAGGGTGCCATTTCACCAATGGTTGGCCCTGTTGATCACAACTGAGCATCTTAGGTGTATTTAGTAAATTAAGTGCCTATACTAAATGGGTACCAAGGCTGGGTCTAGATGAAAGTGACTGACCCAGGTGTTGATTAATCACAGGTAAACTGTCTTTAACCTAACATGACATAGTCCCAACATATTCCATTTTGCCACATTCATTCATTCATTTGTTTCCTGAAGAACAGCCCATTCCTGCTTTGAAGTCACCAGTTAAAAGGATACTAACAGGAGCAGCCTTAGGTCAACTGGTGCCCTAGGCTAAAGGGCTCCACGGCACCCCCCCTACACCACCCGGTGCCCCCATCCTGGTCTACACACACCAAATAAATATGGGAAAAGTGCCCCTGCTAGAGCAGCGCCCTAGGCGTCCGCCTAGTTGGCCTATGCCTAAGGCCGGCTATGAGTACTATGCCTGGTTTACAAAGTCAACAGCACCATAGATCTCAAATTCTTTCCTTCAAAATCAGGTAAAACTCAGACATAATTACTGACTGTTGTAATATTTTTTTCTTCTTTTTTTGGCTTTTCCCAGTTAGGGGTTGCCATACATGCATGCACTCATACCTAGGGCCAATTTAGAGTGTCCAGTCCACCTACAGCATGTCTTTGGGATGTGGGAGGAAACTGGAGCACCTGGAGGAAACCCACATGACCACAGGGAGGACATGCAGACTCTGCACAGAAGGCACCCCAGCTGAGGATCAAACCAGAGAACCCTCTTGCTGTGAGGTGGCATCACTAACCACTGCCGCCCTTGTAATATATTAGTACTATTATCTTTAGACTGTGATATAATAAGAGACTGTAAATTTGCATTTTCTGAAGTAAAATAAATCTAGAACTCTAATTATTGTCATTATTTGTCAAATGTAATCCACCTCTTTTTCTCACAAAACCAAAACGGCCAATCTTAGGAGAGAAAGAGCAAACTTTTGACACAAAATCAAGAACTGTGACAACTCTGCTGGTAACAGAAACACTGCCCGATTAACATTCCACAAAAAAAAAAAAAAAACAAAGGCGGAGATTTGCATGACACAAGCCGTCTTAAGGCAATCGCGGGATGCTGATTGGTTTTTGAAGGCTAGGAGAGGGCGTAACTGGCGGGAGTTTCGGACGCTGTCGTTTACGTTTGATTTTTGGAATGATTAAGTTTTATGTCATCTTGATCGGTGTACCGGGAATTTGTTGTTTATATTCTTCCTGTTTCTTGTTTGGAAGTAGCTGCATTTTTATTCTTTGACATTCATGTTTGTCGGATATAGTTTGACAGTTAAGGACTGCTTTAGCTTGGGATTATCAAAAGCCATTTCCAGCAAATCCCCCAGCTTTAGGTCCCAGAATAGCTCCAGCAGCGGCTTGTTGTGCTGCTGAGTCTGCGACGTAAAACACCTTCTACCGTTAAACTAATGGAGGCGAATTATAATCACCAGTCTTGGGAGTCATCTGGTCGTGGTGGACGGGAGAATAAGCTCAACCGAAAGCGTGTTTTCACTGGTGGAGGGGGCAATATATTTGGAGCGGGCAGCAGTGGGCACATGGAGGATGGGGATAAGAAACAGAAATTTGTACGTATGATTGTTATTATCATGATTGACTATTATTGCTAAGATGTGAATTATCTGTTGTTAACTAATTTTACATTGTGCACTGTTCGTTATGGTGGCAGATATATTTTTTTATGAAAAACAGTGGTAATGTTATTATTTCTGGATAACTTTCTTTTATAGTGAAACAAGGTGACAGTCTTTCAAGTCATACCTTGTCTGAAAGACTGTTGTTTCCCTACTGTGTCAGTCTTATTTTAGCTGGCGCCAGAGGGATTTTTTTCTGCAAGTGTTTTATGAGCTTTTTGGAGGCTGTAACTTGAATTAAGACACAATTAAGTGATCGCACGAATATTATCTTTGGACAACACAAATGGAGTCGTGTTATGTGTATGTACACCGTACACGACCTATATGTTTATGGTAAACTGGAGAAGCATAGGTTTTGGAAGGTGTAGTTCAATTACTCTAAAAGTTAGGCGGATTAAATATGGCATCACTTGTGCCCATGTATTGCAGTTAGAATTTCAAAATGATGCCAATGTGAGATGCCACACAAATTAAGGTGTGGGAACTGAATAAAATCATTACGCATAGTTATCAGTACTACTTGATTTTGTGTCTTATTTTTAACTGGCTCTCAAAACGTTTGATTTTTCAGGTAAACTATGGAGGATTGTAGTCGGTCAGTAATAGCAACTACTACTTTGATACTACTCACTGTTCTGAAAATGCATGTTGATGCAAATCCCGTTGGTATAATAACTTTATGTGGATTTAAAATTGTCCCCTATATTTGGCCTTTATCTCCATCCCAGCAATTATTTTGACTTTCACTCTTGATCAAAGAAGTAGGGGAGCATGTGATTAGTAGCTAGAGCTGTGAAATGTAAGGTGAAGGGGAAAAGTTAAGTTTATTGAAGCTCGTTTGTGGCTCTTAGTGCTTTGGAGAATTTGTACAAGTGTGTGTTTAAATACATATGTCTTCCTTAATTCAATTATCCGGACACCTGGAGTTGAAAACCTGAGAAGAGGAGATGTGTGGCTATATACATGTAACATCCTGATGTCCCCTTTTGCATACTTGTAGGGTTTTTCTACAGTGCTTGAGCACTGCTTGATATGCTTGCTTTCTTGAGTCTCTTTTTGTAAGAGTAGTTAGAACTCATCTTATTGAAGGTTGCTGGAACATGGGTTAGTTTTTAGCTTTTTATTGGTTAACTTGTTTAGATCAGTTAGTGTTTGTTACTCAGCACCACGTTTGTGCATCGTGCAGTGCCGCGCAGCATTGGGCACCATTGGTGGTTGTAGACACAAACACTTTTAGTTTGCAAATTTTCCCTTAGTACTCTTCTGGTGCTTCATCAGCGAGTTCTCGTGATTATCTCTGACAGGTGATGCATTTAGCAAAGCTCCCAAGGTATCAACACAGATCCTACCCGCTAGCCCTTAGTATTTTGTTCACTTCTCCTGTCCTGTACTTTACTGTCCTCTCCCTGTTTTCTGACGACATCAACTTACCTAGCATTATGGACTGACAATTTCTCACAGTGTCTCCAACCAGCCTGGTCGACATGGGCATCCTGAGGCAATGTAGCAATTGCCTCATGTACATTGACAGCCCACTTCTTCTAGTCCACACAAATTCATTATGTGAGAGATGCATCTGTGTCAAGAACCTAGAATCCAAACTCTCTCACTCACCATTCTGTCTGATACCAAGCAGTTTGGCAGCCTGCACACATCACCTCCTGCACCTGCCAAACCAACAACACACAAACCTGCATATGCGGAGGTCCTTACAAGAAGCTTAACTAAACATCAGAGATCTCCCAAACACAAGCACACTTCACATAATACAATCTCTGCAGAACATAGTACACATAATATATCACACACCAGTGTCTCACCAATCAAGCCCCTAAGGCATAACCTAAAAACAAACATCTTTGTCATAGGTGACTCAATTGTGAGATGCACAGATGTCCCTCCCTGTCACCAGGTTAGATAAGGAAAAGGTCACAGTCGGCTGTCTGTCAGGTGCCAGGATCCAGCACATTGCACACACACACTGAAGCCTCTCAACAGCAGGTACTGTTATGACTCTGGCATAGTCCATGTTGGTGTGAATGACTTGAGACATTCTTCACTGGACTATATGAAGAGTGACATGACTGAGTTCTCGGGTTATGTGTCTTGGGCAGGTATGTCCCTAGTCTTAAGCTACCCATACGTAGAATGATACCTCAGTATAAACAAAAAATGGTTGACTTCAACAATTTGCTTAGTTTTTGGTGTCATTCAAAGGAGATCCTGTATCTGTCAGCCTGGGATGACATGATCGACAGATCACAATGCTTTGCCAGAGATGGTCATCTGTCACCCCTGGGATTTCAGTTATTGGCTAAGGCTCTTGCCATCCCCATAGTACCTTGTTTAGGCAATGTCACAAGAACAACATTCCCGACATAAAAAGACCTTCTAAGCACAACCTCAAGGTTGTGCTGTTAAATGCTATGAGTTTAAACTGGGAACTGCAGTCACTGGAAGCAGTCCTGGCCTTGGAAGATGCTGACATTTGTGCAGTCACTGAGACCTGGCTTAAGGCTGCAGGGAGCACCGTAGCTGTACCAGGTTACATTTCCTTCCACATGTTCAGACCATAAACTGAAAGAATGAGCACTAAAGGAGGTGGTGTATCAATATTCATTAAAGATAAATACACCTTTAGATTTGGTTAAACACCATGATTCCCTTGAATTACTTCAGGTGCAATTGACTGTAGGTAAGACCCCTCTTCAGGTCATTGCCAGCTGTAGGACTCCCTTCATGAATCAGGAAATCCTCTTAGCCTAATTGGATCTACTTGAGTCAATCAAGATACAGCCAAACACCTTGGTTTTGGGTGACTTTAATTACCCATCCATTGACTGTGTAAGTTAAACGTGTTCTAACACTTGCCCAAAGGTTCTGGACTTCGTTAACTCCAATGCCCTGGACCCGCTGGTTGATACACCTGTAAGGGGCTCAAACATTCTGGATGTGGTGCTCACTAACATGGGAGACTGCTGGCCCACCCCCAGTGTGTGGCCATCCCTGATGAGATCTGTTCACAAATCAGTCTGAGTAGAAGTAACTATAACACAAGACCCCCCCCCCCCCCCACTTAGCAACAACTAGAATAAAACCTTCTCCAAGGCCAATTATAACCTTATATGTGCTGGCAGAAATAGCTTCATAGCCCCTCCTCCCACTGATGGAATAGACACCTGTGGTGTTAAAATATAGGAAACCCCAAACCATGATGAAGTAGACATGTTTTTGAGTCTGTGGTTCTCCTTTTAATGCACTTTTGTGCAACATGCTTTTTCTAGATGTGCTGTGTTTTTTCATGTTTGAAATCTGTTTTTTCATTAAACTTTTAAAACTTTCTCTGTAGGGCTTTCAAACTAATGCAACTAAAATAAGAAAGGAAGAGGACTCTGAGCAGTGTTTCATCCCAGAATGTTTTATACAGAAAATGGTAAACAACACTTTTCATGCTTAAGCTATTTTTACCTCTAGTATATAAACTTGGAGCAGAGCAGCACCACAATGGTAAAAAGGCCCAATGAATGGGACAGACCAAGAATATGCTAGCCTTTCAGTGCATACAGTTTCAGTATTTGGAATGATTTAAAGAATATTACTGTTGATGGAAAATATAGTTTCTTACTTGGAGGAAAGTTATTCAGGGCCACGGTGGTTCAGTGGTTAGCGTTGTCTCCTCACAACAAGAGGTTTACCCGTTAGATTCTCGGCTGGAGTGCCTTCTGTGTGGAGTCTGCATGTCCTCCCTGCGGTGGAGTGATGTTAAAGACATGCAGGTAGGTGTGTGCTTGAATTGGTGTGCCTTCTTTGAAGGTTGGACATTGGGCTGGCAACTTGGCACTGTAAAAATCCACTGCCAATCATTAGCGGACCAGAGTTCCGCTGTGACGACCCCTAACTGGGAAAAGCCGAAAGGCATTACTTGGAGGAAAGGTATTCAGCTGATGGTTAAGTTCCCCACTCCCCCACACAGCTGTGACAGTGAACTCTCTCTCATTTCTTTATAATGTAATGTTGCAGTGCAGTAACAGTGTTGTACCAGTTGGTGTACCATTTTATGCCAGAATTGTAGGCACTTAAGTGGGAGTTTCTTCGTTTGTTTTCCCCACATTATGATTAATTTCTTGCATTATGATGCATTAGCTTTCGTGGATTTTTGGGGATGAAGTTTCTAGAGTAATGATTGAATTGACAAGATTATGATTTGAATTTGTTTTCTAAAATAATCTTACGAGCTGCAGTGTGCTTTTGGTTGTCTTTTTTTTTTCTACCCCAGAAAACGCCCACAGAGATACTGAGTTGGAATTCTTGACTTTCATCTTTTTCTTAGTTGTGCTGTTGTAGAAATGCCCTTTC
>NC_056736.1:61760814-61813314 GCF_019279795.1 Protopterus annectens
TATTCGCTGCACAGATATCAATATTCTCCATAATGAGAAGTGCCTCGAGTGTGTGCATCTGGAGGCTGAGACTTCTGGCAGTGAGTAGCATTTAGCTCACTTTGTGGTTTTGTGTGTTGGTTACAGGGTTTGGTTTGTCCTACGTGACCGGTGTTCCACACCTGAAGTCAGCACCTCATTGGTCCCATCTGACCATAAGCTAATTACCCTACATATCCACATTCTGGACCCACACCCCCATTAAGGAAACCATGTTAAAAAAATGTCTCCAAAGCCAACTTCATGCTTCTTAAGACAGAAGTGCTGAACTGCAGGACACCCATGCAGATGGACAATACAGTTACGACTACTGAATCCTTCACAATTGCACTTTATAAGCACTTGCATGACTGCATGCATTATGCTATCCCAAACAGAACCAAGATGCTATCCTCCAAGAAAAGGAAGCCAATCTGGTATTCCCCTGCCATAAACTGCACAACAGAAGGAAGAATCTGTTGCAAAAGAGGGTAAAATCCCATGAGGGGAGGAGCTCCATGGTCAATATCAGTAAGAAGCTTTGATCCCTGATAAAATCCTCCAAAGCTAGTTATGAAAACAAAATAGACACTGATTCTAAAGACAACCACAAAGCATTCTATAGCTATGTCATTAATCTCAGTGGCAACACTCATATCTGCTCTGAGTTGCAGCACAATGGCACTATAAATATACAGACCCAACTGATATTGCCAATATCCTGGCAGATAGGATCAATGCTAACTTTACCCCCCTCTCACCCATGAAAGAGCACATCTCTATAACAGAAGACTGCAAAGTTGCTGTCATCATGGCTGCACAGGTTAAAAAACACTCTCCAAAGCCAGGAACACAGCATCCATGGGACCAGATAACATCCCAGGCTGTGTTCTACACAAACTACAGAACGAGCAGGCACCACACCTACGTTCCATGTTCAGTCATAGCCTCACCTCAGGCTTTGTGCCTGCTGAATGGTGCACAGCGACGGTTATCCCACTACACAAGAGAGGAGCCACCACGGACACCAGGAACTAGCGCTCCATTAGCCTGATGAGCCTGCTCTGCAAGGCCATTGAATGTATCATCATATAACCTATAAAAAAAGACATTGGTAATCTCCAAACTCTGGACCACAGCCATGTTGGTTTTGTAAAGAGCAGATCATGTCTCCTAAACCTGATAGACGTAATTGAAGCAGTCACCAGAACCGTAGACAAGGGTAAGGTGGTTCACACAGCCTATGTAGATCTTGCCACGGCTTTCACCACCATCCCCCACTCTGGAATTATAGATAAACCCACTAAACTAGGTATAAATCGCCATGAACTACAACATAGGTGGCAGTATACTTAACATTGAAAGTGTGATAAGAGATCTTGGGTCACATGTGGACAGTGGACACACCTGTGATAATCACATCCCCACAAAAGGTGTCTCATGCAGGATAGAAGAGGACATTGTTCCCCTCTACTCTTACTCTATTATGGATCTAGTGAGTGATAACGCCCCTTTTGCTATGTACCTCACAAGACATCTACAACAACTGGAAAACCTGCAGAAATACTTGACAAAGAGGATTAGCGCCCTGAAATACATGCCATAAACAGACCATCTCAAAATGCTCCAGCTGTACTTTCTCGCATATCGCCTACTCAGAGGTGATCTCTGCCTAACATACAAAGCTATGTCAAACACAGAGCTGGTGGACATGCTCCACATAAACACTCACAATCCCTCTGATCTTCGGCCCCAAAACCCAGAGTGAAATACAAAAGGAAGGGGTGTATCCATTTACCTTATGGATACCCACACCTTCAGGTTAGTGGCACAGCATGAGGCCTTGGAGACCATGCAAGTACAACTAACATTGGGCAAAGCTGCTTATCAGATTGTAGCCTGCCACAGATCACCTACCTTGTCTCAGGAACCTCACTCAGTATTCCTGGGAACACTGGAAAATATAAAGGTCCTACCAAACACCATTATGTGAGGAGATTACAACTACCCAAACATTGACTGGGAGAATTACTCGTGTACAACATCCTTTGCCCAATGCTTCTTAGAGTTTAAAAACTCAAACGCCCTGGAACAGCTGGTCACCACGCCCACTAGAGATGACAACATACTGGACCTGATCATCACCAATATTGGGTACCAGTGTTCCACACCATAGATAACCCCCTAGCTGGTAATATCGGGCCATAAAGTTATCAGACTGAACATCCACATCCTGTCACCCCCCCAGTCAAGGAAACCACTGTGAATTCAAAAGCCAACTGCACAATTCTCAAGACCAAAGTGGAAAGTTCCAAAGCCCCCTTGCTATAGGATAATGCTATACAATCTGCAGAATCATTTACAAGTGCATTCTATGAGCATCTACAGGGATGCATGGATCGAGACATCCCAAATAAAACCAAGACGCACTCCTCCAAAAAGAAGAAACCAATCTGGTGGTCATTGCCCATAAATAAAGCTGTACAACAGAAGGAGGAAACTAACACTTGATAGAGCAAGCTTCACAGAAGGAAAGGCATCACTGATCATTATTAGGAAGAAACAATGATCGCTCATAAAATAATCCAAGGCCAGTTTCTAAGGACAAATTGCCAAGGAATGTAAGAATAACCACCACAAAACCTTCGTAAGCTATACTAAACATTTAGGTGGCAACTCTCAAATGTGCTGTCAGCTACTGCAAAATGTCAGTTGGTTCAGTGTATTTTTTGCCATTGCCCACATCCTGGCGGACAAGTTCAGTGCAAACTTCACCCCCCCTCACCCCCAAAAGGGCCTATGTCCATCCCAGAAGAATGCAGAGCCCCAGACCTCATGGACATGCAGGTAAAAACAGCCCTCTCCAAAGCTAAGAACACAGCATCAGTAGGACTGTATGGTGTCCCAGGCTGCGTCTTACACCAGCCCCAAAAGGAACTACACCCTCACCTACATTCACTGTCCAGACTCGACCTTGCCACAGACTATGTTCCCATTGAATGGCATACAGCAACAGTCATCCAGCTCCACAAAGGTGGTGCCACAACAGAACTTGGAAACTGTTGCCCTATAGGCCTACTCAGCCTGGTCTGAAAAGCTATGGAGCAAATTATCATGGAACCCATAAACAGAGACATTGGGAACCTCCAGACACTGGACTCTCCCCAATTTGTCTTTGTTAAAGGCAGATCCTGCCTCCTAAACCTAGTTGACTAATTTGAAACAGTTACCAAGGACATAGATGGAGGTGAAAATAGTCCACACAGCCCACCTGGACCTCACTAAGGCCTTTGACACCATTCCCCACTCTGGCATCATGGACAAGCTTACCAGCTTGAACATTAACCCCTGTGTCACAGGATGGGTGGACAAGTGGCTCACAGATCAAACACACATGGTCAGAGTTGCGGGTTCTATGTCCGACTCTAAACCAGTCACAAGTGGCATCCCACAGGTCTTGGTCCTGGGACCCCACCTGCTCAGTAGATACTGCTGAGAGGTACAGGCAAGCAAGGGAGGAGTATGGCTGACCAAGTTTGCAGATGACTGCTAACTGTGCTCCATAATCGACTCTACGGCTGACACAGACATCCTCCAGAAGGGTCTTACAGAGACAGATACCTGGTGTCAAAACAATGCCCTCAAGCAGAATGCTAAAAAATGCATAGTCATCCCCTTTGGATAAAACAAAGTGCCCACAAATTACCACATAGGTGGTAATCCAGTATGTACGGAGAATGTAATTCTGGACCTGGGGACCCAGGTAGACAGTAAAGTCTCCTTTGATGATCACATTGCCAAAGTGTTTAGAAATTCTTCTATGTAGCCCACCTAATGTAACCCACTTTGTCAAGTCTGATGATGTCACCATCCTAAAAATATATCTGTGGAAAGGAACTTCCAGTAATGTGTATAGTGCGTCATGTAAATGCGTACTGCTCTAGTATCATAAAGTAGTTAGGTAGGGGTTTGAATCCTGCACTTGGTGACTATGTATGTGACACTGTCGGTCAATGTGTCGTGGGTTTTGCTTTTACTACTGTATGACATATCACAATGACAACAGTATGTGCATTACACATGTCAGGTAGCTGTGTGGCAAATACATATACACACATTTGACCTCAATTATTTCATAGGTGGGAACCCTACTTTCTCCATGAACACATCTGTTATCTTTGCCAGAGTGTGCTGCCTCTTTCCAGACCTTGGGTCACATCTGTATGCTTGTGACAAGCCTAGCCACTGCAGTGATCCCTGGCTTATGTCATCCATTTCACATACACTTACGGTTTCTATTGAATAGTGTGAGTGAGGGTTTATGCCTGAGGTATATTTGAAACCTGTTCAAAAGCAGCAAAGTCTGTCAAAGATGGCTATTTATTATAGGTGTGCAACAACCTTTGTGGATATGCGTGCAGACCCCTTATTGCTCATGTGATCCACAGAGGGATTTCCAGAACCCTTTGGAAATGTGATTATCAAAGGAGAGATGACTTGTACATGGCTCTATGTATACATCGGCACATTTTGGGGACTACTGCCTATGTGGTACTCTGGGGATACTATTGTTTTGTAAAAGTGGATGACTATGCTTTATTTGGCTTATAGCTTTACAGCATGGGTTTGACACCAGGTATCTGTCTGTATGATACCCTTGTGTGTGTCATCTGGAGAATGCATTATAGCCCACAGTATGCATTGCCAAACGTGGCCAGACATATCCCTACTGTGTTTGCTTGTACCTAAGAAAGCTATATGCCAAACAGGAGTAGTCCCAGGACTGAGTGCAGGTGAATACCACTTGTTACTGGCATAGAATAGCACTTGAAGGCTGCAAATGTTACTGTGTGTCCTACATCTGTGTGTCAGTTGTCAACCCATCATCTAACAATTGTTTATGGGCAGGCTATTGAGGTTATGTATACTACCAGAATGCAAACCAATGACAGATAGTAACAACAGTATCACCCACAGCACAGTGTCAAACCGTGTTATACACACACATGTACTCACGTTCCAAAATGTGTGCAGTAGAATGCATACTGGCCACCAACAGAAACTATGGAGTGTTAACACTGTCTAATACAGGACATGTCACCCTGCCCATGTGCCCAATATGCACGTACTTGCAGACAGTGCACCTCAACCATGTTCACAAATGCACACCTGCAAATCTGAGCTGCACACATCCCACACTTACTGTCCACTCTATATCACATGCTGACAAAACTACGCACATCAGCCAAATGGCACATGGGAAGACAATACACAATTGTAATAAACACTGGTGTAAACAATACTACATTGATAATTATAGCTTTAATGCATCATGCCTGCTCAGCTACACTTTCAAGGATATCATTACACTTTACTTCTGACAACATGCTACACATTAAAACATTGCTATACTGTAATAAAGTCACCCTGTGCACCAGCACCATGTTAGCCTGTTTCTGCATCAATGTTACAGATGACAGGAGGTGGCACAGGTTTCATCATATGTACAGGGTGTGTTGTTGGTTTGCCAGAGGCCTACATTGAGCCATACAATTGATGTGTGTGTGTGTGTGTGTGTGTGTGTGTGTGTGTGTGTGTGTGTGTGTGTGTGGGCGTGTGTGTGAGGGCCAAGAGTACTGTTATGGGCCAATGTGGATGTAATGTGTGCGGATATGTGTTTGCCCTAGGTGTCTGGTTTATGTGTGTGTGTCTGCATGCACACAGTTCCACCATGTGGCTGCCATGTACAGAGATTTGTAGGACCGCTACAGACTGTACCTGGCAGGCTTTACAGATGACCGTCTCTGGCCACGGATACAGGACCTGTGCCTGGCAGGGGTGCTACAGACATTATCCGGTACTAATCCAGACTGGGTACTATCCTCCGAGGTTGACATATGTCCACTGGATCCAGGTCCCTGCTGGGACTGGTCAGAGCCATGTGCACGTGGTCTTCTAGGACGGTCTATGGACAGCCCCCCCCAACATTGCTGGGGCTGGTACTGGCACTACGGGAGCGGCTATGACTTGATGGACGTCCACGGCGACTGCCAGCTGATGATGTTGCTGGCATACATCCATGTCGACGTGTCAACCATCCCGCACTGTCATGACACATGGACATGACATTGTGGAGGACATCTAATGTCTCACCCCAACGTCTATCAGTGACCTCAGTGTAATTACGTATGGCACCTGCTAGGTCACGGATACTGTCATTTACAGAGGTGCTATGAGCCCCCTGTGCCCTTAGTCCCTGTCTGGTGTACCTCTCCATACGTGCCTGTGCCTCCATGACAGTCTGGAATATGCGTGTGATTGTAAGAGTTGTGGCACATCTGCCAGGGGCATGATGACCAGCAGTGCTCTGACTAGATCCCCTGGGCATCTGCCTATGTGGTACCATTCCAGACATCTCGCTATGGCTGCTGTGTCCTGATGCATGTGCCATAGATACCACAATGTCCTGGCCAGTGCCGACTGTACACTGTCCTTCTGCTAAGGGCATTGGTGATGGATGTACAGGCAGTATGACTGTGTGCATGGATGGGGTGGAGACTTTTGTGTACTGTCAATTGGTGGCCCAACAACAGACCCTGACAAACCTGCCTGTGCCTCAACACATCTATCCTCATTATCACTATCTGTGTCAGTGACATCAGGTTCCCTGCTGCACTGAACCAGCCCCACCTCAGCACCTGTGAGAGGAAAACAGGAAACACACTTTAAGACCCGTACATGATGTCAGACCACATGCACACACGCCCACATGCCCACACACAAGTGCACTCCTCACTAAAGCAGACAGACACACACACACATACACACCAGCAGCAATCTCAGAACATACTCAATAGCAGTTGATGGTGGGGTACAGTATCACAAGCAAAACAGTCATATCACACATGTCAGCATGCAGGACATGTGTTGCTCAACAGCATGCAGTGCAAGTGTAGATGGTCATTGTTACTAACAGTATACATGGCTTTGATGCATGTGTTTTGTTCGGTGATTGGCCTCCCCCTGGAACGCAATGCATACATGGACACAACATTGCTGTGCAAGTATTCAAAACTCTGTAATGTACCTTGCACCATCACTCACAGGTCTACATACCATGGCTGGATGTGTATCTGTGTGTCACATAGATATCCAATTCTGAGTAGAACCTCTGTGTCTTTAGCAAATAATTGTGGACACAGATTTAGCTCATGCATGATGTGTATATACACAAGATCAGTGGTGCATGTATAACTGATGGAATACCATTGCTCCACATACCCAATGTACAGTAGTTATGGTGAGTGTAGATCATATTGTGGTCATGCCAGTGTCATCCATGACATGGCATGCTAAAACACAACTGCTAATTTAAACATCACACATACCCAATTTGTGTCATATGACCCAGCCACTCAATAGCATCACAAGACATATATGTCAGTTGTGCAAATGGTGACTGGTATGCATATTGTTTAGAGGTGCATATGTTTGCACACACAGAACATTGAGGTGTATAGCAATGAAAGCTATGTGTAGTACTGTGGTTACAATAACTGGATGGGGTGTAGTACCAGAAGCCATCATCATGAAGCATCATGTGGTCACTCAAGGCTGCAAATGTGTCCCAAGGAGACCAATAAGGAGCATTCCCTAACATGAGTGTGTTGCAGAGTGTTTCACTGCCCCATGATAGACCTCTACCCCTCCGGTATATTATGTGTGCTGTGTGGATGACATTTGGGATACTGGAGTGTGACTTTACAGAGGGTTTGTGAATGCTTCATGTGTAGCATCAACGGAATAAAGCGTTCAGTGTAAAATAGAAGTTACAAGCAGCAAGACAGAACGCTAGTGAATTGCTTATCCCCTCACAACCAGCAATATGTCCAACAACAGTGCAAAAAAAAGTTTTCCAACACCACCAACTAATAAAACTGATTTAATCCAAAAATTGTAAGTCCAAGTAACGTTAAGCGCTTTCACCCACTGAATCATGGGCTTCATCAGAACAATGAAACAACTGTTCGCTACAATTTAAATGTACACATCTGGCGCCAAGAACTTTAAGAAGCCGATAAAATTCTTGGCGCCAAATGTGTACATTTAAATTGTAGCAAACAGTTGTTTGATTGTTCTGATGAAGCCCACGATTCAGTGGGTGAAAGCGCTTACCGTTACTTTGACTTGCAATTCAATTTTTGAATTAAATCAGTTTTATTAGTTGGTGGTGTTGGAAAACTTTTTTTTGCACTGTTGTTGGACATTGCTGGTTGTGAGGGGATAAGCAATTCACTAGCTTTCTGTCTCGCTGTTTGTAATTTCATGTGTAGCATGTTAACATGTTCTGTGTATGACATAGTTGTGTATGTTATGTGCATGTTGTGTATCGACTCTGCCTATCCAATGGTCACTACAGTGTAGCCACATTTGTTCAAGATGGTCTGTGTATTGCATGTGCTTGAGGCAGCTACTCACATTAGTGAGATGTGCGTGGTCTCACAGCAAACATGCACAGCATGCATTATGGGTAGGTGTGTTACATGTGTACATGGCCTACACCTTAACTATGACATGCACTTTTTATTTGCAATAATAAATGTACAACACACTCACCAGCATCTCTCCGCTGCCTTGCTGTCACACCAGAGGGACCTACATCGATATGAGACAGTTTGTCAGTGGCAACAACTGTGGCATTGCTACTGTGGGTTTGCGGTCTTACAGTAGAACAACAATTTACATTCACAGGCCTACATATTATGTTCCAAATGATCAGTACTGCACAACAGACTCCACATCTTCTAACTACACAGTACACATCTCACATATGCATGATCTACCAATACAGGTAACAGTAGTCTGCAGATATGCCATGTTACCTGCATGCTCCATGTGTTCTTGCTGGGTGGCTCCAACCTCCATCATGGTAAATGTCTGCCGCTGCTGTTGTTGGGCAGGTGCCACCAGGCTCAGGAGCAGCTCCTCCACTCTGGTGATGGGGGGGGTTAATGTTAACCCCACCAGCTGTTGTCTCCGTACATCAGAAGCACACTGACGGACATGTCTAAGTAGGTCACTGCAGTGGTGGCATACCTGCTTATATGTCTAGTTATGCAGGCCTACCTCATTTATCCTCCGTACAACATCTTGCCACATTGCAGTTCGCTCCTGCTGGTCTTGGCTGGTTCTGGAGAATAGTAGGCTGTAGTGCTGAATCATACAGCTGGTAAGAATCTCATCTTCGGCACTACTGTAGCTAGGATTTCTACGGTGTGCCATGATCCCTGGAAGACAAAAAATATGTATGAGCAAGTCATATGGCACATTAACATTATACAGTACAGATATCACTGAATTGCCATATATAGCAACCTATTAGCTGACTGAGATTAAACACTTTCACTACCACTTATCAGTGCTCACCCCACAACTACTTGAAAGTGCCTGGCACGCTGTATATAATAAACCATGTTCTGTACAGCAACAAAATAAAATTACTATATAAGACTATACAAGAGTATCTGGCACACTGTATGCAACACAATGCACCACCTAGCCACAGCCGATATAGATCAAGCCAATACATAAAGAAATATGTCATCCATCGCAATGTTTGTAAGGTCCAGTGACAGTATTACCATTATACCACACGACTTGTTGATGGCAAACCCGTGGCCAAAGTATGTGCACAATTGTGAATATGGGTGGCATACTGCTGTAGTGAACTATAAATGTTGCTAGATACGCAGTTATATGTTGTAACACATATGACAGAGGACATGTTACAGGCATACCCACACACACACATCAGACATAATTACAAGACACAAAAGGTATGGCAACCCAGATAAGCTTTACGTGTGTTACCATACCAGTACTCTGTGTCAGTACTTACAAAACCTTAAGCTTGAGGAATGTAATCTGTGATGACTAAAGGGACCACACAAAACAGTGGTTCCAAGCAATGTGGACATAAACCATACTTTGCTGTTTTAGGCCCAGAGCTTCAAGTAGTACTACAGTACATACAGGATTTGGATTCAACATCAGTACCAATCAATAAACATACATGTAGTGCTTTAGCCTCCAATGACACACCCCAGTTAACACCAAGAGACTACATCAGACTGTATGCCATAGTGCTTTATCTGCCTAGCAACATCATATACAGCTTTTGCTGAGTTCAAAGCAAGGACCCATAATACCATGACAGAAACAGATTCCCACTAAGCTATCCCACAAATACATGTCTTTGACATATTCACCAACACATTGACCATCACACTCAGTCAACTTTACATGGAATCTATTGCAACAAGTAGATGTGGGTGTGTATGAGTATATATGACTCTGTGTGTGTGTGTGTACATACGTATACACATCCATTGGTGTACATATACATATAGACACATATACAGTCCACCTTTCATGATGGGAATATCAGTTATACAAGGGATGTGAGGTATACAGTAATGTAATAATATCGTACAGTCTTGTGAGAAATGCATTGAAAGTGTTCACAGCCCAGGTAGCTTTAGCAGGCCTCACTGGCTGCAACATTGCAAACTGAGCAAAACACCCACAGTGTTTAACCACCACATGGCATATACCAGCACTGTATGCTGTCTTGTTTGTCACACACTAAAACCTACATACAAATATGCACATAACTACCTTCACCAACATATATTATGTCCACCCTTCACAAACAGTTGCAATATGTTCCTTGCTCTATGCACATATACAGATGTTAATATATATGACACGTATATATATCTCTGTATGTGTGTGCCATACACACACAAGGTCCACACTGTTGTAAGTCCCTGGATCTCACAGCTGAACTGTTGGGCCTTGCTGCAACATGAACAGGTGTCACATGTGAACACACAGTAACAGTAGAGGGGGTATATATAGCTCCAAATGCTAGATTAGCATACTAGCCTGGTACAGCAGTTGCCAATGCTAAGCTACACTTTAATATGACTATCATGCATGTGTTACTCTGTCACACCCATGTTTATATAAATGTTTGGGCTAATCCCCCAAACAGCCATTGTCCACACTACTGTACAGAACACAGATAACATGGATCAGATGTTTGACATTTAATGCTGAGCTACACATTTCACAGTTATTTCCCACTGCCCACAGGTACACACTGAATTGTCCATGGCAGTAGTTAAGCAGGACATCTGTGCATAGATAACGTACTGCTGCCAATTATGAATGGTTCACATTATGTAGAGTACTCTTCAAAATCATCTACTACATGCCAGTAAATTCATACGTTACATACCTTTCTTTTGTATAAGTTGGTATTATTTCTTTTTCCTTTTTCTTTTCACTCTCTCTCTGTCTCTCTCTCTCTCTCTCTCTCTCTGTCAGTCTCTGCAATAGAGTGATTGAGTTTGTTGGCAGCAATTGCAGCCTGCTTTTATAGGTATTTGCACATGTGCATGTGATGGCCTCTGCACCAATTGGTGGCCACCATTTGCTAATTGCATGCAGCCTGCTGTGTGGTAATTGCAGTAACCACTGTCATAGCAACCCAATGCTATAAATTGCTAACTCAGGTAGGCGTGGCCTTTTCAGCTTTCCAAGATGGGGATCATGCTTGTTTGCTGTGGACATCATTGTTTAAGGCAGAAGGTTGGTATAGTTGTTATATCTGAAGCCAGGAGTGTAGCCAGTGATGTAAATGTTGTACTCAGACCTGAATTTTGCTGCTTCAAGTACACACTTGTCAGTGTAGAATTGTACTCGCCCCTTAAAATGCTAACCCAAGATACATGGGAGTATGTACTTTATTTTCTAATTGTACAATTAACTGCCATACAAAACTAGTTATTGAGCTGTATTCCTTTGGCACATGAATTGTTTGTGAACTGCTATACTGTGAATATTAATTTACTCACTTCTGAACAGTTTATGCTTTTTTAGTGTTGACATTAGCACAGGTTGCTCAAGAAAACTGGACAAATTTCAATACTGACTATGCCTACCTACATCCTTGGTAGACCCTGAACACTCTGGTATATTCTACATTTGGGTAGGGGTGCAGAAGTACAGAGGGCAATGTTAAGTTGTCAATCTCGCCTTCATTCTTGCTGGATGGGTTCGGAGCCGATCCTCGGCTCCGACTCGGCCAAAACTAAAGCTTGAGAGCTAATTCCACCGGCTCGAGGCTCCCCTATATCCCACAATGCTAGGCGGTAACTACTCAGATCTCGTTTGCCGCTATAGCTGATGAGGTGCTTTTCTACTGGCTCAGGCAGGTGAGTTAGACTTTTACCTTATTAGGTACTTCTAAAACCCCCTTTTTTGTTGTCATACATAACCTTTTAGTTTAATTTAAGTATTTAGATCAATCGACCCCTGTTTGTAGAGTCTTTTTTCCCTTTCTTCCCTTATCTTGTAGGCCTCGCCCTACCCTTCCCCAGTCCATTAGTGACTAAATTAGTTGTCCTTTTTTCTGTTAAGGGCTTGTGTGTGTGTGTTTGTGGCTTGTTTTAGCCTTTAATAATTTAATTTAATAATTTTTTCTGTAAAGGGTGTGTCTGTAGTGTGTTTGTGTTGTGTCAGGCACTCCTTTTTACAATGTCAAAAGACAAGGTCTCAGGCTTCAAGAAATGTGACTCGTGCTGTCAGAAAATGTCTCTGACAGACGGTCACACTTCTTGTGTTTATTGCCTGGGACCTGTGCACCTGCAGGACTCTTGTGCTGTTTGTCATAGTTTTAGCCCTAGAGTCCTGCAGGAACGCAAGAACAAGCTAATCTTGCGGGGCTTATTAAAGCCTGAAGGCCCCCCGACTCAGTCTGTGTCGGGAAGCCTTCAAAACTTCCAAACAGTCGGCCCGGTTCCAGAGTCGACTGCTGCTGGAAAGACTAAGTCGGCCGACATCTGCTCCGCTGGAGCCGATGTTTCAAGCCTCATACTGTTACCTCGCCCGCTGGAGCCGAGGCTGATAAAACTCCGTCGGCTCCGATACTTTTATCGGAGCCACAGTCTAGGAAGAGGTCCAGATCCCCCTCTATCGGCTCCGTGCATTCGGTGCCAGGATCCCCTCTTCTTTCTGAACGGAGTCATAAAACTCATTCCTCACGGTCTTCCAGGTTATCTGACCATGATTTGCAAAGGGTAGTGAGTAGACTTCTCAAGTCCGAGGCACTGGCCCAAATGCTGCATAGCCCGACTCACCAGTCAGTGGCTATTTCCGTTCCCCAGTACATTCCTCCTCCGACTCCTTTGAGTTCGGAGCCAGGGTTTGTCGGAGCCATGGCTGTCGGATCCGATACCTTCCCTTTCGGCTCCGTCATCTGCTCCGATCTCCTCCTTGGAGGGATCTCAGCGCCGAGCTTCCCTCATCGGCTCCGAGGGGGCGAGTGGCATCGGACCCTTGTCCGACCCCGCTCTCCCTCTCGGGCTTGGCAGTGAGTTCGGCACCGACATCGGCTGGAGCCGTCCCTGTCGGTGCCGGGGAGGTCCTTGTCTCTTCGGGCGGGGCCTCTGGCCTTGCCTGACAGGGGTGCCTTCGAGGTCATGCGGGCGTGCTAGAACCAGGTTCTGCCCACAGTCTGCTCCTTCAGCCCCCATCTACAGTGTCTGCGGTGATTTCTACTCACCCCTTGTCTTAGACCGCAGAGAGCCAACTCCTCAAGTTTCCCCATTGGGAATTTCCTCCTCTTCGAGGCCTCTCCTGACCCGGCAGGAGATCCCCTAGGAAGAGGCAGTGCAAGAGGAAGCACATTGACTCCCTGAGTCTATCACCTCTGACACTGACTTAGAGGAATCGAAGGTTCCCCTCGATCCCCCTCTGAGGATGTCTCCTTT
This sequence comes from Protopterus annectens, assembly GCF_019279795.1. Lineage (NCBI taxonomy): Eukaryota > Metazoa > Chordata > Ceratodontiformes > Protopteridae > Protopterus > Protopterus annectens. The sequence continues at coordinate 61,774,671 of NC_056736.1, forward strand.
GCTGACATCCTTGAGATCCTGAAACAGAGGGGGAACTGGCCAGCCCTTAACCCTTCGGAGGATGAGTCAGTGTATCTTGAGGCGTTTGGCTCTCGCCCTTCTACCTCCTGGGTGTCCCTCCCTTTGACCCCTTATGGAAGTGGTGGCAAGGAAGGCTTGGACGGCTCCTGATTCAGTGGAACCCACCCCGAGGAGACCATCTAAATTTATTACTGCCCCTAGAGATAAAGATTTTTTTATCCAAAGGTGTCCCTGTTGATGCCATGGTGGTGGCTGCGGCCACTACGAAGGAGTTAGCTGATCCTTCGGTTCCTGTCCATCCTCCTAATAAGGAATCTAGGACCATGGACAGGTATGGCAAGCGGATGTTCTCATCAGTGACCTTTTCGATGCGTTCGCTGAATTACTTATGCCACTTCACTCGTCTCCAGAGAGATTTACTCAAGGATATGGGTGAACTGATAAAGGATCCTACAGCTGAGGGGTTCAAAGACACAATGAACTCCCAGCTGGCAACCCTGAATTCCATCGTTAATTCCTCCATGCGGCTGGTATCATATGCTGCAGATGGGGCGAGTAGAGCCGCAGGCACAGGTGTTGCTTTACGACGTCACGCCTGGATGCGGCTATGTAACGTTGCGGACCCTTTCAAGGCGTCCTTCACCAATTCTCCCTTTGATGGATCATCCTTGTTTGGTCCACATGTGAAGGATACATTGACCAGGTGCGAGGTAGAAGGTAAGACTCTCTCTGCCGTAGGAGTCCGTTTTTCTACCCCTTCTAGACCCTATCCCAAAGGTCAGAGGGGAGGAAATATGTGGTTCAAACAATCCCAGGAGTCTCATCTGACGACAAGGCGATTCCCTCTAGAGGCAGAGGGGAATAATAATAATAATAGACGCCCTAGAGGCAGAGGAGGTCCATAAAACCAGGGTAGCAGAGAAATGTTCTCTGACAAACCCTTTCAGCATCCCTGAGGGGCTGCCCGGCTGTCCACCTTCGGAGGCAGTCGGGGGAAGATTATCCCTGTACCCAAAAGCCTGGCTTTCCCTTACTCAAGACAAATGGGTACAGTCGATAATATCCGAGGGTTACAAAATTCCCTTTGTTCACATCCCATCCCAACCCAAAAGATCCCTTCCAGACGTTCCACCTGGTCTAAGGGAACAAGCAGCATTAGAAATTTCAAAGCTGCTATCAAAAAGAGCTATCCAATCAGTCCCAGCAGACCAGCAAGGATCCGGAATCTACTCCAAACCAAATTCTTTTCGGTACCAAAAAAAACAGGGGACTGGAGACCCATACTGGATCTCAGCTACTTAAACAAGTATGTCAGGAAAACAAAATTCCGGATGTTCACGCTACAGTCCATTCTACCCTTCTTGGGTCAGGACAGTTGGATGTGCTCGATAGATCTTCAGGACGTGTACTACCACATCAAGATGAACAGACGCTCCAGGAGATATCTCCACTTCAGGCTGGGAGCCAGTCACTACCAGTTCAGGGCCCTGCCCTTTGGTCTCACTACAGCCCCCTGTGTGTTTACCAAATGCATGGCAGTGGTCGCGGCTCACTTGAGACGTCAAGGATTCCAGGTGTTTCCATATTTAGATGACTGGCTCCTTACCGCCACCACCAGACATCAGCTTCTTCTATCCAGGGACTTCACCATCCAATCTTGCCAAGCTCTAGGCATTTCGATAAATTTCAAAAAATCTGCCTTGTCGCCTTGTCAATCTATTACCTTTATAGGTGCCATCTTAGACACACTCAATCTTTCAGCCAGACTCACAGAGCAGAGTGTGTCAGACATTCGGAACCAAGTTTCCCTTCTCTTCCAATGCAACAAAGTCAAAGCCAGACTAGTTTTGAAGGTGTTAGGACTCATGGCAGCAGCTATTCCCCTTCTCCCCTTAGCTCGCTTTCACATGAGGATCCTCCAATGGATGCTGTTTACTCAATGGTCCTTTCAACAGCTCCCGATGTCCCATACCATATTGATAACTCAATCATGCAAGAATCAACTGTCTTGGTGGATCACATCACCTCGACTCCTCCGAGGAAGACCCTTCACTCCCCCCCACCCCCCCAGTCACCACGTTGACAACAGACGCCTCCCTGATCGGGTGGGGGGGGGGGCATTATCAGGGCAGGACAGTCCAGGGCACGTGGCAACCTTTCGAGTGCCACTTGCACATAAACGTCTTAGAGATGAGAGCAGTGCTTTTAGCGTTGCAAGCCCTTCACGACTCTCTTCCCACTGGGACTATTGCAATTCAAACGGACAACATGTCCGTAGTGTGGTACATCAACAAACAAGGCGGAACCAGATCCTACCCTTTATGTCGAAAGGCACTCAGACTTTGACAATGGGCGATCTCTTCTCAGCGTTTTCTGATAGCAACGCACATTCCCGGGAAATCCAACGTTATTGCAGACAAATTGAGCAGAGCAATTCTCATGCCCCACGAGTGGTCTCTAAAGAAATCAGTTCCAGAAGAAGTATTCCTAAGATGGGGCCAGCCTTGCTGCGATCTTTTTGCTACTCCACAAAACAGCAAGTGTCATGACTTCTTCACTCTCTTCCCGTTACCAGGCCATCCCACCAGAGACACTGTAGTCCACGATTGGCCCCAGGGACTTCTATATGCCTTTCCCCCCTTTCCACTGATATCTCAACTAATTCAGAAAGCCATCGCCTTGAGAGTGACAATGATCCTCATTGCCCCTTACTGGCCTCGACAGATATGGTTTCCCTTTCTTCATCATTACCTTTTGGAGCAGCCTTGGCATCTGGACCCAGTACCAGATCTGATAACCCACCAATCGGGTCAGCTGCACCAATCTCTGCCTTCTCTAAACCTCACAGCGTGGTTTCTCCGATTCCAACCTTAGCCAGGCTTCCCTCAATATCTTGCTCTGTCCGAAATATCTTGATAGCCTCTCATAAATCCTCTACCCGGAAGATTTATAGTAGCAAATGGAAACGCTTCTCTTTTTGGGCAACATCAAGAAACATAGATCCCTTTACTGCACCTATCCAGACTATTCTAGACTTTCTAGCAGAACTCTTTCATTTAGGATCTTCTGCATCTACCATTAGAGTTCAATTGGCTGCCATATCAAATTTTCATGTTGGTGTTTCAGAGTCTAGCATCATGGCTCAAACTCTGTAAAGCCTTTTTAAGGGGCGTATTTCTTCTCAAACCTCCAATCAAAGATCCCCTGCCTCAATGGGATTTGAACTTGGTTCTGGCATCTTTAATTCTTCCCCCCTTAGAACCGGCGGCTTCATGTTCTCTGAAGTCGCTTTCTTGGAAGACACTTTTTCTGATAGCTATAACTTCAGCGAGAAGGGTATCTGAACTCCATGCTCTGTGCAGTCATCCTCCTTAGTGTTTCACAAAGACAGGGTATCCCTCCGTACTAATCCATCCTTTTTGCCTAAAGTTTCCTCTCAAATAAACCTAAACCAAATTATTGATCTCCCCGTCTTTTTCCCTAACTATTCGAACAGGTCAGAACAAAACTACATTTTTTGGATGTTCATCGCCAACTTAGATATTACTTAGACAGGACTAAACAATTCAGGAAATCTAATAAATTGTTTCTGTCATATGCGGAAGGGAAATTGGGCCTTCCAGTTACTAAAGTATCCCTCTCTAGATGGCTCACCTCTACAATTACCTTCATCTATGAGATCAGACACCAAAAACTACCCTCAAGACCTAGAGCTCATTCAACTAGGGCATTAGCTACATCCGTAGCTTTTCAGGATAGGCTGCCAATAGATTCCATTTGTGCAGCAGCCACCTGGGCTTCTCCTCATACATTCATTTCACATTACAAATTGGACATGGTTTCCAGAAGCCGTGCCAATTTTGGTTCCACTGTCCTCAAGAGTCTGTTCCGATAGGCCACCCGGGATAAGGTGCTAGGGACACGGTCCCATTCAGCAAAAATGAAGGCGAGATTGACAACTTAACATTAAGAAGTTATGTACCTACCATAACGTTCCATGTTAGTTGTCTTCTTCTCACCTTCTTTCTTGCGTTCCACCCTCCTTCCCCCAAGCCTGGACAGACCGACAGGAATTCAGTTTGTGTTCTTCCTCTAGAAGTTGCCATTCCCACACGTTCTTCCACCTCTTTTATCCTTACTGCGGTCTGCGATACTTTTTACGCAGATTGTTTTGAGGTGGGTTTCCCTACTCCATTCTATGGAGACTAGGATTGCTTGGTATAGCTATCAAATGAGATCTGAGTAGTTACCGCCTAGCATTGTGGGATATAGGGGAGCCTCGAGCCAGTGGAATTAGCTCTCGAGCTTTAGTTTTGGCCGAGTCGGAGCCGAGGATCGGCTCCGAACCCATCCAGCAAGAAAGAAGGCGAGAAGAAGACAACTAACATGGAACGTTATGGTAGGTACATAACTTCTTCTTATGTATTATTGTGTGAATTTTATCTTGCTGGACTTAAAGGGTTACTATGTACCTGTTAGTTTATCAAGGCAAGTGGTCTGTCTACGTAGCTCCCAACTGTGGACCTATCCACATGGTAGCCAGAGGTTAGCCTGTTATTCTTTGTCTGTGCACCACACCGGTCTTTACAGCACTGGAACAATGACATTGCTACAGTTGGTTGCTACCAGTACATGGCTACATCCTTTGGTATTTCAGTGTTTTACTCCTACATAAGAGTATGCTTCTGGAACTCCTTCCAAAGCTATTTGCACAGTGTGTAACAGCAGAAAAGCTGATATGCCTGTGTGTTTCTGCCTCTGCCAGGCCTCTCAAACACTCGGGTACATATTTGAACAGACTCAGGGAAAAGTTGGTAAAAGTGAGGTACACCTTTAAAATATTAGTGCCATTAAGTTGTGACTTTGAGAGAACCAGAGCATATGGATTAATACACATTTTCTGAAGTACAAGCAGTGTCTAACTCTTACTTATTGTCATTACTCATTAAGTGTAATTCACCACCTTTCTGGTCAATGTCAGTACTTTTCAGAGGGATTCAGAGGGACACAGCTAAAATCTGTTTCAAAATTAGGCACAGTTGGGAGGTATGGCCTCTGCCCTAATCAGATATGCTAGTGTTTGTCCTGCTACGATACTGTGTGGGTGTTGTAAAGTGCTGCTGTAACATTATTTCCTGCTAGAATGGCTGCTTCTCTTATCACAGTCATGTAATGCAATTCCACACAACTGCTGGTAAAGATCCACAGAACAAGTTGTGTGTTATGGCATTCCTATTTTTCCTTTACATTAACTCACTCTGATGCATGATATATTTATTTCAGCACCAATTTGTTGTATATCTACCGTGGCTTTGTGGTACTTTATGCAGTGTAGTGTGTACAAGGTCCTGGGTTCGAGACTGACAGAGGTGTTTTATTTTGCTGCTGAGTAGAATAAGGGCCCTCACATACAGAGTGAAGGCACTTTTAAGCAGTTGTGAGTGGGTTTGCGCGATGCTTAACAATGCTTAGCTAAGCGCAAACAAGAGCACACTTGCACAAACCCGCTAACTACTGCTTAAAAGTGCTTACTCCCGCTAATCCCCGCGCTCATTTCTTTGAAAGAAAAGAAAATGGGGAGATAGGAAAGTGGTGAAAAAGTGGCACAAAGAGGGAAAGACAGTAGGGAAAACAGCTCGGGATGTGCAGGACGGGTGTAGGGAAGGTCCATAGCTGCCCATTTCTTTAACAGCAACAGCTGTGCATATGCAATAAATTTGGAGGGAAATATGAAGCCTTCCACCCCTGAGAGAGGGTTGAGGACATCAAAGTATGTTTTACTGCCAATTAAATTACATTTTGTGTCCAGCAGACATGTGTGCAAAATGGGCAGCTGTGTATGGGGCGTATTTTTTTAGGGAGCAGATTGCCCTCTTTTTTTTTTTTTTTTTTTTTTTTTTTTTTTTTTTTCAGGTGAGAGTGGAATGTGGGGTAGGGGAAGTAGGTATACTTGGGGAGGTAGGTTGGGGAGGTAAACAGATAAGATAAACAAGACGCATACAGGGGTTGAATATGACACGTGGGTGAGCACCATTGACGGGGAAGGATGTTTGGAAATCGCAAGCCCATGAGCCCACAGATGGCAACAGTGGAACTGAGATCCCCACTCATGGGAAGTCACCACTGCACCTTCACAGCCCAGAGGGTGGCTGTGCTGGGGACTATGTAGGAGGGGCAGGCTCACCTGTGAGTCGCGCAACTCGTGCCTCAAGCTGGTGTGGAAGATCAGAGACAGAACGCTCAATCTCTCTACGCACCACAGCCCGGACCGTTCGGATGGTGATAGGTGGCCCTCCTCCACCCACGCTTGCACGGGGGGACGAGCCCCATCCCCTGCAGTGCTTCCACCTGAAGGTGGCACAGGGCTAATGGAGGAGGAGGTCCCAGACTGGGCACCGGACCTGCTGGTGCCAGGTGCCATCGCCAGCTGAGGTGGGACAGGTGGGTCAGCTGGGACCGGCCTTCCCATACGTTCTGTGTTTTGGAGGATTTAATGAAAATATGGGTTAGTAACAGTTAACAGCATTCCCAATTAGTTATAATAGCATGCGGACGTATTCCAATTAACCCAACACACCAGAGTTCCAACAGTTGAACAGCAAGCATAACACATGCATATATAGAACAACAGTGGACATTACAACAGCATGCAGGTTTAATTGATGGCAACAGGCCACCAATATTGTGGTATTTGAACAGGGCCCATGCACTGAAATAAATGCAGATATTTATAATCCAATAGGACATATGTCTCACAAATGTTTTGAGATTAGACATACCCATTGAGGTGTGAAGTTGCATTTTTATGCACATACATATATATCCTACTAGTTTACACTACATTCCTGTTAACTGCAGTTATATGTCCCCTACATGTATTATTACACTACCCAATTGTCCTTAAATTGCGAATTGGGTTTTGCTTAGATCTTTATGTACATGAGCTGTATCTGACATACAAACTGTCCAGGATGATATGTTCAGGTGAAATTATCAGTTATATGTTAACAGCTCCCTTAATTTCTGGCAGCATAGTGACATTTCTGGGGAACACAATACCAAGCTACCCATGTGCCAGATTAACCTGTACATGCTGGGCATGAACCAACAATTGAGGACTGTAAATATGCTTAAAAGCTACTGGCACTCCCTTCATCCACTTTATATGGGCCTACCCAAGTGTGGGTTAACAGTGCTTAATACAACAGTACTATTTCTATAATGCAAGAGTACAACAACATATCAAAGAAAATGACAGACACACTCCAAGAATTATACCTTTATTAAAGACTTAAAACACTTTTTTTTTTCTAGAGGCTGTCTCATTTATTTTATATAACAGTACATGCAGAATAACTACTAACCTGCCTGGTAGTGCAGCCCATCTGCATAGGCTTGCTGATTCACAGCACGGACACCTGCAGCTATGAATAAAATTTAAGTGGTATTGAGACATACTTCTACATAGTATAGACTCGAATAGCAATTCCTACATACTGAATTCCATGGCTACTTGCTCAGTAGTGGGGCATTTTCCATCCCACGGGCCTCCTGGATCTACTGGTCCAGTTGATCCTCCTTGCATCTCTTCAGGTCTATGTGGTGGTGTCTGACCTGCTCACCAGTCCGAGGGACGCCTGTGGCACTGGTGAGTTCATGAGCTAGACAGTTCCAGGCTTCCACTTTGTATTGGGTGCACTGGTACTGGCCCCGCATATCTATCTTCATGATTATGGACAAGAAGCCAAACCATTACTTTTGACTCCTCAGTGCCCCAACGTTGTGCTCGAAATCGAGAGCCCTCTCCAACACTGGCCATGCTGCCTGCATATGGGAGCTACAACCAGTTATGACATGTATTCCCGCCTATGGTGTTTAAATATACCTCATTTCCCGCACTTATTTGTGATGTGCCTTCAGCTGAGTTTTTTCAGAACTGGCCAACCTGCTTAGCAATGGGTAAACTTCCATTGATATGTATATGTGTGTTGAAAGTGCATGGTTATGAAACTGTCATGGCTTAGTGGTTATGGAATGTGATCATGATGCACAGTATCCCGGGTTCGAGGCATGTGATTGCTTTTTATTTTACTACTGGCCAAACTGGCTAGGAGTTGTGGCTGTGTTTAGCTGACTTTACTCAACTTTGCCTACGTTGCGCTGGTTAGCTCAGAGCGCAACTCTGCGCAAACATGTTCTGTTTGCGCTGGTTGGCGCGATGCGCAGCTTCGCGCAAATACCTTGTGCTAGTTAACGCGGTGCTTAGCTACGACAAATTACATTAAATCTGCTTAATACTGGTAAACTTTGCTCAGCAGTGCTTCACATTGCTTAAGATACGTTACTTATGCATCCATCAGTATATAACCATTTCACCTTCTTATATATAAAAATCATTCACTACTACATAGGCCATTTCAATGCTTTTATCAAAAATTTAAATGATAAATGTCAGGAATTATTTATTTTATATACAGATTTCCAACAGAAAATAGAAGGGGGAGTGGTGGGACTCGAACCGGGAATGCCTCCTCTTTGTGCAAAGGCTCTACCACTACGCTATCTCTCTTTCGCTTAATTTGCATATAACTTTCTTATTATCCTCTTCGGTGTTTAAACTGCTAACTGTAGCTAAGCAATGGGCAAACCTGTGCAAATACGGGCAGCTATATCGGAAATAATAAAAAAAAATGTTTTACATTTTATAATTGTACAGGGGTTTAAAATGTGGGGGAGTGTAGTGTTTGGTATGTACACATTTGAGCGGCCTCGCTCATGTAAGTAGACATTTCCCGAGTGTCAGACTTGCAGGGGCGTGGATTTTTGGACTGCTCGGCAGTCCAACACGCCCCCTGCACTCGTGCACGCTCCGTGTTGGCCTTAGAGTTGAGGCAGCACGCCCTCATTAATATGCATGGCACGCTGCATCTTACTCATAGACTGGCTCTTCCGTGTAAGACTAATTTAGTCTTACATGGAAGATTAGTGAATCCTGGGGAATGTGTGTGTATATATGTATGTATATGTATATGTATGTATGTATATATATATATATATATATATATATATATATATATATATATATATATATATATGTATGTATATATGTGTATATATATATATATATATATATATATATATATATATATATGTGTGTGTGTAAGCGTATGTGTGTATATAGTAACTGATATTAATAGGTAACTATATATATATATATATATATATATATATATATATATATATATATATATATATATATATATATATATATATATATATATATACTTTTGTGCATTGAAAAATAGTACTGTTTAGTGCTGACTGCATGCACAGGTAATACAACTATTCTTGTAGCATTCTCTGGTCATTAATAATACTGACAGTGGTCCCAACCTTTTTATATTGCCTGTCAACTTTTTAATTGGTGGGATGCACAGGTAATACAACTATTCTTGTAGCATTCTCTGGTCATTAATAATACTGACAGTGGTCCCAACCTTTTTATATTGCCTGTCAACTTTTTAATTGGTGGGAAAATTTGATTTGAACATCTGAAACAGTAATGAACAAAAACTGAGCCCTGAGGTACCCCATAACGTCTACCCAAACAGAGAAGCAATCTTTTACATGTGCATTGCAACTCTTGCAATTCAGTTGATTTGCAACCGTGTTTGTGTGAATTGGATTACTGTTAAAATTTCAGCCTGCAGTATTGTAAGAAATGCCTCCACCAAATTTAAATACCATCTACAGATGGTCGGGTGTCTAAGGCATTTATAATTTTGGAATAAAAACTAACCAAATTAGTTACATAAGCACCTTTCAAAAATCCATGTTAAAACATATCTAGGCCTATCTTAGCCAAAATTGGTAATGTCTGGCTGAGTTTTTCAAAGCTTTTTCCAAAAATGCAAGTCAGACTTATTGGTCTGTAATTTTCTATTGTGGAAGAATTAATGCACTTTGGTAGTATTGCCACAATAGCCTTCTTTCATACTTTGGCTACACAACCAGTTAGAGTTTTCTGATAGTGTTAAATTAGATAGGGAACTAACTGTTCTGCAAGGTTACTTGTAATTTATATGATGTGGTCCAGCAGCTGAGTCAGTGGTTCTGATGTACTGAAAAATAAAAATTATCTCCTGAAAATTCCAGGCCTACATTATCCTTACTAAATTTAGAATATCCTAACAGACAACTGTTTGCGACACATGAGCAAACTCTTTTTTGTACATATAGATTTGCTGGTTTATCTATTATGGTTATTTCATCCATTTTAGTAGATATTGTGTCTTGTCCTTACCATAGTGCCTGAGATGCTTAAAGTGCTTTACAGTTACTGCTGGTATGCTCTGCAAGTTTGACTTAGACTTTTCTTGGACAAATGTAATTCCTTTCCAACAATGCCTTCAGTCATCTGATAGTGTTCTTCGTTTTTTTTATACTGGAGAAACACCTTAACTAATTGGCCCTGTATCATTAAATTTCATAATGGCCAGTAAATGATTTAGATGCTTAACTGTTTTTATAAGGTCAGGCTATATTATCCAGGCATAGTGACTCTACTCCCTTTGCAAACTTGAGTTTATCAAGGAAAGTAAATAACCTTTCAGAGTACCAAAGGCATACCAGTCTGGACAAGTATGAAAACAAATGGAAATGCAAAAGTTATTTTATCATTGATGGCTACAGATCTCACATTCTAAAATACTGTCCACTGATCATGTTTTATTCCCAACAACCATCTTCATTCAACAAATTTTCCTCTGTTTCCAGTGCAGCATTTTTATGAATCTTGCTATTAAGTATGCCGAGTGAAGAGAGGTTACCTGTTCAGGCAGGAGGCTTACAGCATTAAGGATCTGTTAACTAGTTGCTTCTTGTGGTCCAGAGGTACAATGTTTGATTCCCTTGGCCTCCATTGCCTAACTATGTGACTGACCAAGTCATTTAACCAGACAGCACTTCTGGGCTGAGTCTGAAAAAAGGTGTATAGAGATCTGTACTCTACCCTGGAAAAAAAAATCCAAATACATTTTTTATAAACATTGTCAGAACTAAAAATGTTGTGTAATGGGGTCCCTCACGATATATTCCTTAACTTTTAATTCTTCCTCTGTCATTTAATTTCCTTCCTCTCATTTCTACACTGTCTTATTATAAGCAAAAGTAACGCAAGAGTTTTCATTTTGAAAAATGGGATTTCATCAGACTGCATGCAGTGCAAGTCCTCCCATTCATTAAACTTTTATTGTAAGTAACTTTTTGACATGTAATACTTGTTACTTTTATTTTAATCAAATTGGTATTTTCCTGTTTGGTGGTGTTCAGAATGCAATTCACATTTTAAGACCATTCCATCATTTAACATTTATTTTTACACAATGTCCTCATTCAGTGTTCCCAGTTTGTAGTCTTTATGGAGTCTTCAGCTTTTTTGAAAAACATTCCCTATCTATCATTTTCTCATAATCTTTCCCTTCATCAAATTCAGCAAAATATTGTGCCATTTGTTCATATATTAATTGCCGTTGCTCCATTTTTCCTTTAATCTCCTATTAAGTAGTCCGCGTGTGTGCTGTGTTTTTTTGAATGTGTGGTTTAAGATATCACCCATTTCTAACATACTTCTGTTTTCCCTCTGTGCATTCAAATGGGGACTCTGTCACGTTAAAAACTCCAAATGCATTTACTCATCCTTTGTAGGGTATCTATTGCCATTACTATCCGCTTTTCCCAGCTCTACTCCACCACACTGCTTTTTTGTTAATTTTCTCTACCTTTTACTTAATCTTTTGTCAACCTTCTGGATGTCCTAAACTGTACAGCTAACAATCCCTGTTTAATAATTTAAGTAGTTTGCAGGCTCTTGCTAATTTAAACTGTTTACCACCCAAGCACTGTTTTTAATCTTCTTGCACTGTTGCTGCCATCTTGAAAATGTTGCTATTACTTGAAAACTAGATTGGAGAACCACTTGCAAGACAACAGTGCTATTATTTTGCCCAACAGCGGAGCCTCCTGCAAAAAGACGAAAAAAATTGTTCCGTTGTCACATGGTAGAACACTACTGCTTGCCTCCAGCACTTCCACTCTACTTATTTGCTTACAAACATTGCTCATTGCATGTGCTGCTACCCTGATCAGACCTCCGTTTACCTTAAGCTGAGTTTTCCATAAAATGGCTCCAGCTTTGTGGAATTCCCTGACAAGAAAAGTTGTCCTAACATTTCTACATTCAAATGCGTCTTAAAAATATTCATTGTGGGTTAACATAATGTCATTGTTTTGATTAAACCTAGCATTAGTTAGTACTGAGCAGGGCTTGAAAAATGTGGTTACTAACCTCTACATTTGGTTAGTAATTGTAGGTACGTAGGTTTATGTTAGGATAACAACCACCAGGGTCTTTACAAGCCTAACCACACAATCCAACTCAGTTTTGTTCCAGAGTTCCTTGGATGCCTGTATGGTTGTGTATGTTAATAAGGAGGTAACTTAGGGTTATGTGGTGGGGGTGTGTTAGCTGGGGTTTTAATTTAGTAGCTATCGACCTTTGTCCATCAGTGACATGGCAGTCAGATCTGAGGTGAATTTATGATTTATCATCCAGTGATCAAATTTTCATTTGCATAGGTCTGGGATGAATTCTGCTTCACATAGATTGGGAGCTTGTTCATAGCGCAGGAATCCTTTGAGATACATATTGGTCTCTCCAGCATGTTGTTTTTATGACCCAGGCAAAGCTCAGGTCTTTGGATCTAGTGTTTCTGGTGCTGTTTGGATGTGCAATAGATCCATCAGAGCTTTATCTGAGAGATGCCTTATTTATTAGGCATAGGTTGCCTCTCCATAACCTATGGGAGATGGAGTACAGAGAGCAGGTGTGAAGGCAATCTGTCTTGGAGTTGTTATACTATGCACTGCCTACTTGGCTTGGGTTATGGCTTAAAAGGTTCATCAGGCTAGTCCACCTAGTAGATTAAGAAATGCTGCATTCCTTCTCAGTTCTCTTAACTTCCAGTTTGGCCTTTAATTTTCATAGGATGCTTCTTAGACATTCTCAGTTGTTGGTCTTCTTGCTTCCCATCTGTAGCAATTAGTTGCATTAGCTTACTCATCTAAATGTGTATCTCAGATTTTTCTTGGAGCCTTAAGCCTTGTAGTAGCTTCTACTTTATGGTCTCTCTCATGTCAGTTTTCACATGAGGGTGCTTGTGTGGGCAGATGGGAGTCCAGTGGTTCTTGGAACATCAGTCCTTTATTTTCTTATCAGTTTACTCACCAGCTTGTTTGGCATACCTTTAGGGGTGGTTGTATCTCACCGGTCTTATGTTTGGAAGTCCTTTCCAATTAACATACTCCTTGGGCATTAGTCACAACAGCTGTTGCTGATCTTTGATGGCGGAGACTCTATAGTAACTGGGCAGTTCAGTCTGCCTAGTTACCTTGAGGCACTTGCCTTCACAGAAAGATAGTAGAAATGAAAACAGTCCTGTGGTCATCATTTTTTCCTCCAAGACTGCCTACCTCGAAAGTTGTATGTTTTCAGTCTGACAACATGGCTGTTGTCTGGTAGATCATTATTGGGGGGGGGGGTATGTTTATACCTGCTGTGCCAAGCGTGTGTGAGAAGCAATGGGCTATCTGCTTACATCATTTTTTGGTAGGTGACTACATCCCTGAGTCCAGTACTTCAGCGCACAGATTGTACCTCAAGGACAATTTATGAGATATATGTGCAAACTGACTCCTCAAGTAGCAAGGAGATTTTTCATGTTTTAAGGTGAAATATTTTGTTTTTCATCCCTGCAGGACAGAGATGTCTCCTCTCTTTGTACCCAATTATACCATTCCTTCATTTACAAGAACAGAGGATATCTGGGCAGGCGATTTTTCTTGCCCAGAAGTTCCCCCACGAGCTTGCCTGGTTGCAGAGAGAATAGGGTAATATGGAGCGTGGTCATTTTTGTTTACCTTCTGTCCTAGCAGAGCAACACCCCTCCTATTCTGCTGCTCTTCCCATCTCCAAGAGTTTCCCTCTGCTCACTGTGCAGCTTGTACATGGCAATGTGGGCATGAGAGTATAGCTCCACAGGGTAGACACCTATTGCTGTCACTAGCTGTCAACATTATGGTGAGCAAACCCCCCCCCCCCCCCCAGATAGGCAAGCAGGCAATGGATGCTCACTCCCATCCTCCCCAGCTTGTTCATACAGGCACCTGAGCCACTAATTGAACTCTTTGACCTCCCTGTAGTTGAGGCTTTATCCCTCCATGCGACTTGGGGCAAACATTTTGTGACCTCTTTGTATCTCCCATCTAATGCCATGTACCCCAGTTGTTTCTTGCCAAATCCCCTTAGGAAAGGTCAGGCCAAACCTTCCATTTTCCTACCTACCTACCCACCCACATCCGCTGACAGTGGCATTGCCAAAAGGTCAAACCTACTGATACCGGGGTCATTCTCATAGCTTCTTACTCATCCAGGCAAACTTTTTTCCCCTTGTTCTGACTTCTCTTCTGCTGGTAAAGGTTTTTTGTGATATTTGAAGATGCTTTTATTTTCTCAAAATTTTTTAGTTTCATAGGTATGTACTAGGCAAATAACCACAAAGCCTAGCCATGCAGCCTAACCCAGTGACATCCTCTGTTAACATATGCATCTTAATTGGGGGGGGGGTGTTCATTAGGAGGTTGCTAAAAAGTTATGTGGGAGATACGTTACTTGGGGAATCTTTACGTTTGGTCTCTGTCTGTAAGAGACATGGAGGCCACCCAGTGGATGAATTTGAGATTTCCCATCCTGTGGTCAAGGTTATGTTTCAGTGGGTTAGTGATGGACTCTGGCATAGGCTCCCCATCCATTTGAAGCATGGCATGGGGATCCTTTGAGTCCCAAGTCTGTTTCTCAAACATGTTCTGTTTTTGTCTCAAGCAAAGTTCAGATCTCTGGATCTGATGTTTCTGATGCTTCTCATTTTGCAAATGTTGAAAAGCTCCATCACTGCTAGATCTAAGGATGCTTTATCTGCCAAAAACAGATGGCTTCTCAACAACCTCTAGGAGACAGAGTATATAGACAGAGCTCTAAGGCGATCTGTGTAGGACAGTGTGTTAATACCCTGTAACTTTTTGTTGAGGAAACTGTGGATGTTCCAACTGCTGCGTATGCCAAGTCCGATAAATGCTGAAGGAAGCATTGTACTTAATGATGGGTCTGATAAGTGATGAGTAGAGTGGTAGTAGTAACGTCTTTGGACCTGGATGCCATACTCTAATTACAAGTTGGTCGACATAAAATGATTGCCTTACTATCTTGGCTTTGTGTTGGTCAAAGACCAGAATGCTGTCTACAGATATTCCCAGGTCTGTAACTACTGGGCTAACTCTCTAAAGGGCATCTTATCAGTGAGGGTAATTTGCTTGGGTAGACTGTTTCCCGAAAGGCAATATAATGCACTTCTTTGCATGGGGTTTTAATCTGTTTGCTTTGGCATCACTCATTAGTCTGTCTTAGACCCTCTTACAGGATATTGGTGAATTTATGATGGCCCCGGGTTCTCTGCGAACTTGGAGAGCCCTTGACATTAGCCTTGGACTCGTAGTTGGCCGTTTTGGCGTTAGTCGTCTTGGTTTCCTGTTTAGTGTTATTAGTGAGCTCTTGACATTATGACAGTTGATCTTTCTGACTTTGGCCATGATTTTTTGTTCATTTTTTTGTATGCTTAGTTAAGATTAGGATTCCATCAGTGTGGTTTGTTTTTGGGAATTGTTTTGTGCTTGCTTCTCATAGATACAGCAGCCTTTATAGCCTTTTACATATTTGTACTGCGTTTCTGTGACAGATTCCTGCATTGTCTTTTGTGAACTCTTGGGTTGGATGAGGCATTGAATTTTGGCAAACTGTTCCTTAATAGGATGGAGTGTGCTTTAGAACTGTTTTTTTACTGTAAGGTTTTGATGGGTTTTCTAAGTTGATTTTTTATTTCAAGTAAGATAGCTTTGTGATCAGATCTCACCTGTGAGGATGCGACACGTGGGGTAGGGTGAGTGCAGT
The DNA here is from genome assembly GCF_019279795.1 of Protopterus annectens. Classification (NCBI taxonomy): domain Eukaryota; kingdom Metazoa; phylum Chordata; order Ceratodontiformes; family Protopteridae; genus Protopterus; species Protopterus annectens. The sequence goes on from NC_056736.1 coordinate 61,790,752, forward strand.
GCTTGCCCATATTAGTGAGAGCAAGGTTGAGTATGTTTGAATCTCTGGTTTAGTGCTCACTGACTGATCAAAAGCATTTGTGTTGAAGTCAAGGAAACATTGTACTCTCAAGCTGGTGACCGTGTTTGTTTCCCAGTCTATACCAGGGTTAGTCATCCTTTCATGAATTGTGTTTTGATGGATGGAGAGTGCCTCCAGTATGTCTAGATAATGGTTGTTGGATTTTTGAGACTTAGATGGTAAACTGTAGCTAGCTAGGATATGGTGAGTGACTTTCTCTAATATGATTTCCTTGTGGTTGAACTCCAGGATATCAGGTTTAACTAACCTTGAGATATATTTGTTAATTTAGATAGAGACAGTCTCTCTGTAGGTTGATGATTTAAATGTAAGGCACTGTAGCCTTGCATTGTTAGAGTACTTTTTTGTGGCTTTAAAGCATGTCTTGGTAACTGCACAGCTGTAGCTATGCTTTCTTTTTAAGGTTTCTAGTATTGAGCAGTAATGCCTTTTTGTTTTATTTGCTATGTCAGTAGGTTTATCACTTTTGGCATTGCCTAAAAAAGGCTCTAAGGGGATGATAAAATTTTAGCACAAAAAAATCTGGAAGCCTGGGGAACACGTGCAGGCCTTCTTTGACAAAGGAGTGTGATCTGTTGACCATGTCCTCCCAGGATGACAGATATTCAACCCTCCTGGATTGACACTAGAGACTAAGCCAATTAGTCTTTTTTTTTTTTTGTTCACAATGTGGCATCATCCTTGGTGAGGATAGAATGTTACTTGATGCAAGGCACATACAGGACTAAGATGCACTTTGAGAGAGGCCCACAATGTTTCTCTTCATGTAATCGTGACAAGCATGTCTCGGACCATTTTGTGCTCACATGCACTGTGATAGAATCAGAATCATACTGGTACCTGTGGTGCAGTAATTTGAGCACATGTGTAACTTGGCAGATCCTGGCTCCAGATAATCAACTGACTGTAATTTCCTCATTGTCCAAACTGGTAAGTGGGGCATCTGCATGTTGTACAGTGAGGTCCCCTTTGACAAGAGTCCTGGGTAAATTGTTTGCTTGCCTTAGGGGCTTTTATTTTGATGGGGAGGATTTCTTTGGGTATAGGCTTATGTGCAGTGTTTGGTTTTTGCCTTTGGTGTATGCTTTGCAGATTACCGAGGATAGACATTGTTGTTTGCAGGCTTAACAGGTCTTTGAGGTTTGGGGAGATTGCTTTTTAGTACCTCAAGATAAGATGCTCTATGTGTGTGGACACTGTGTGGTGGATGTAGTGTGCATTCTTGACCACCTTGTTTGTATGCGGTATTTTTGCCTCCAAGGAAATTGTGTATGTACATATTTTGCATACTGTGTTTTGACAACATTTTAATCTTTAAAGAAACCAGTGAATATGAGACGATTGCTACATTGCCTCAGGATGCCAAACTGGCTATGGAGACATTTGGAAATGGCATATCCATGTTGTCTGGGCCTTTATTAGGGTGGGCTTTTAAGGTCTGTGCATTAAATTTTGCAGAGGTCAAGGGTGGTCTCTAGGGTTGGGAATTAGAGTTAATTTGTGATAGGATATAGTATTAATGCTATCTGACACACACAAGGTACCAGCTGTGAGCATAACTTTGTGCAGTGCATTACTAAATGGCAGGTTACAGTTGTCATAGTATTAGAAAACACAGAAATTAAGCCGCAAAACTAACACAGATAGACCAGGTCACCACCTACTGCCACTAGATATGTAAAAGCACAAAAAAATATTGCTTAAGAGTGTATGCTACCACAAAACAACTTTAACAAAGTAGCTTGATGAGGAGATTTCATGTCATTCTGACCGATATAAGGCAGTTTGAGCAAATGCAGTAATTTCTGCCGAATATAAATAAATAGGTTCATAGGTTCATACTAGGCTATATGCCCTAGGGCTTTTATAAGCCTAGCCAGAGTGTGTTTGGCTTTCGCCACCCATTTTAAATTAATTTTGCTATGCCCTTTTTCGAGGTTAGTATACTGTGCCTCTAACAGTGACACAGAAGTGATACCCGGGGTAAACCTACGATCTCCCATCCACTCGTCAAGATTCCTCCTGAAGAGAGTCCATGAGGGACTCTGCCTAACCTGGACTGCGATTTTATTCCAGAGTGAAGGGAGCCACTGGGTTATGAATCTGTCCATCCAGCATGTTCTATTTATTTCAGTGCTGAGGTTCAAGTCTCTCGAGCGCGTAGCTCGATGGGATTTGGATTTTTCTGAGGTGCAGCATGTCCATTAATTCCGGGTTGGACATGGCTTTATACGTCAGGCACAGATCGCCTCTGAGCAGGCGGTATGCCACTGAGTAGAGCTGGAGTTTCTTTAACCGGGCAGCATGTGGCATCTGTTTGAGCCCTTTGACCCTCTTGGTGAGGTACTTTTGGGGTCTTTCCAGTTGCTGCAGGTGTCTGGTAAGGTACATCCCAAAAGGGGCATTGTACTCAATTATGGGCTTGATGAGGGATGAGTAAAGAGGCACGATAACCTCCACTGATCTAGATGTGAATCCCTTCATGATTAGGTGGGCTATATAAAATGTTTTTCTAACCACTTTGGCCACGTGGTTGTCAAATGAGAGATTGCTGTCAACTTGGGTCCCCAGGTCCCTAATTACATCTGTACTTAATGGATTACCACCTATGTGGTAATTTGTGGGCACTTTGTTTTTGCCAAAGGGGATGACTATACACTTTTTGGCGTTTAGCTTGAGGCCATGGCTCTGGCACCAGTTGTCTGTTTCTATGAGGCCCTTTTGGAGGATGCTTGTGTCGGCTGGAGTGTCGATTATGGCGCCCAGTTTGCAGTCATCTGCGAACTTGGTCAGCCGCAGTCCTTCCGTGTTGGCCTGTACCTCCGTGAAATATATACCGAACAAGAGAGGTCCCAGGACTGAGCCTTGTGGGATGCCACTTGTAACTGGTTTGGAGTCTGACATGGCTTCAGCAATTCTAACCATGTGGGTTCTGTCCTTGAGCCAGTTTGCAACCCATCTAGTGACATAGGGGTTTATATTTAAGCTGGTGAGCTTATCTATAATGCCTGAGTGGGGTATTGTATCAAAGGCTTTTGCAAGGTCCAGGTAGGCTGTGTGGACCACCTTCTCCTCGTCAGTGGTCTTGGTGACTGTTTCAAAGAAATCGACCAGGTTTAAGAGGCAGGATCTGCCCTTAACAAAGCCGAACTGGGTAGGATCCAGTGTCTGTAGGTCCCCAATATCTTTATTTATGAGGTCCATGATGATCCTTTCCATAGCTTTGCAGACCGAGCTAGTCAGGCTTATGGGGCGATAGTTTCCAGGATCTGTTGAGGCACCACCTTTGTGGAGAGGGACCAGTGTTGCTGTACGCCACTCTTTGGGTACATATCCTGTAGTAAGGCTGACAATGAACAGTAGTTTTATGTTTGGGTTTAGCTCTTCTTGGAGTTCATGTAGGACGCAGCCCGGGACACCGTCTGGTCCCATTGATGCTGTGTTTTTTGCTTTGGAGAGGGCAGCTCTTACCTGAGCATCTGAGATGTCAGGGGGGCAGCACTCTGCTGGGATAGATATTTGCCCTTTTGGTGGAGGGGGGGGGGGAGAAGTTTGCGCTGAACCTGTCAGCTAGGATGTTGGCAATGTCTGTGGGTTCGGTGTATTTTTTGTCATTTTGGACTAATTCTGAGCATATCTGTGAATTCCCACCCAGGTTCCTAACATAACTAAAGAAAGCCTTGTGATTATCCTTAGTGTCCTGTGCAATTTTTCTCTCAAAGCTGGCCTTAAACGATTTTATGAGTGCCTGTAGTTTTTTGCTAATACTGATCAGAGATGCCTTCCCTTTTTGGGATTTTGCTCTGTCATGTAGTAGCTTCCTCCTTCTATTGTATAGTTTGTTTATGGCTGGGGTCCACCAGACAAGATGTCTGCCTTTGGAGGATTGGGTCTTGGTGTTATTTGGGATTGCATGACCCATGCATTCCTGAAGGTGTTCATAGAATGCGTTTATAAAGGATTCTGCGGTCTGAGCCATATTTTCCACAGGCCCTGGGGCTTTGAAGGATTCCACCTCGGTTTTGAGGAGTGTGAAATTTGCTTTAGAGAAGTTTTTCACTGTGGTTTTCAGGGCAGGGGGTGGAGTCGGGATGTGAATATCCAGTGAGATTACTTTATGGTCTGATCTTACCAGTGAGGGATACACTTCTGGTCTGGAGCATAGAGTCCCCATGTTGGTGATGATCAGGTCCAGTATGTTTTCCCCTCTTGTGGGAGTGGTAACAAGTTGTTCCATAGCATTTGAGTTTATAAATTCTAGGAACCTTTAGGCTAGGGTGTTTGAGCTAGAGTAATGCTCCCATTCTATGTTTGGGTAGTTGAAGTCGCTCAATATAATGGTGTTTGGAGAGACCTTCATATTTTCCAGTGTTCTCAGGAAGGCCGAGTGGGGTTCCTGGGTTTGGGAGGGTGGTCTGTAGCAGGCTATAAACTGGAAGGCAGTTTTACCCACTGTTAGTTGCACATGGATAGTCTCTGATGCTTCGTGCTGTGCCACCAACCTGGAGGTGTGGGTATCTTTGACGAATATTGATACTCCCCCTCCTTTTGTGATACGGTCCAAGTTTTGGGGCCGAAAAGCATGGTATGAGGTATAACCTGGTAGTGCTGAGGTGCTCTCGGGAGCCTTGAACCAGGTTTCTGTTACTGCACAGATATCTATGTTCTCCATGCTAAGGAGAGTTTCGAGTGCGTGCATCTTGAGGTTTAGACTTCTGGCGTTGAGTAGCATTACTCTTAGTTTCTTAAACCTTGTGATACCTATGGAGGTGGGTTTGTCTTTTGAGCCTTGCCTAAAAAAGGCACTATGGGGGTAGCAAGAGCCTTTGCCAATATCCGAAAGCTCAGGGGTGACAGGTGCAAGCCATCCCTAGCGAAGCATCGTGCAGATATCATCCAATGGCACTCGGGACTTAAACACGGCTGAAGTGGAAACTGCCCTAGTGGAGTGAGCAGTAACCCACTGAGGAGCAGGCCTACCTGAGGTGTCATAAGCCTGCAGTATACAATTAGCAATCCATATTGACAGTGTGACTTTGGAAACTGCTTTGCCCATAGCAAATTTAGCAAAGGAGACGAACAGTTGATCTGATTGTCTATGACCAGCCGTTCTGTGAATGTAAAAGCGCAATTATCTATGAACATCTAAAGAATGCAGCTTATACTCTCCTTTGTTTTTATAGTTGGGGAAAAACACAGGTAAGTTGATTGATTAATATTAGATTCCGAAGAAACTTTTGGAAGAAAAGATGGATTGGTCCTGAGGCACCCCCTATCGGGGAAAAAAGGAGAGGTAAGGCGGTTTGACGCATAAAGCCTGAAGTTCCGACACTCTTCTGGATGATGTGATGGCTACCAAGAAGGCAGCCTTCCATGAAAGGTACTTTAGATCTGCAGAAGCTGCAGGCTCAAAGGGGGAAGCAGTAAGGGCCTGTAGAACTAAGGATCGGTCCCAAGGTGGTACATCTTCTTTGACCGGTGGCCTCAACAGAAAAACTCCTTTAAGAAAGGTCTTGCAAAGTTTTGCAGTCATGAGGGGAGCTGACTCATGACCCATATGATAATGGGAAATCGCTGCCATTTGTACCTTTACCGTGGAAGAACTCGCCCCTTGATGAAAGAGGTCTGTTAAGAAGTCCAGTACCGTAGACATAGGTGCCGAAAAAGGATCAACATTTTTCTGGACCGCCCAAATAGAAAACCTTTTCCATTTGCTCCGATAAACCTTCCTAGTGGAAGGTTTATGAGCCGCCACTAAAATGGCCTTGACAGGTGACGAGATACTGTGAGTCCTAATCAAGGATGGAACTGGAGCAGCCAGGCTGCCAATTTCAGGGTGTGTAGATTCAGAACCGGGAGTCCTAGAGGATGGGAGATGAGATCCGGGTTTGGATCCAGAATCCAGGGCGGATTCACTTTGTGAGACCATACATAAGGGAACCAGGGCTGACGAGGCCAGAACGGGGCAATGAGAATCATTCTGCTCCCCAAACTGTTGGCTTTCTGCAACAGCCTCTGCATCAGAGGTAATGGAGGATAGGCATAAAGGAGACCGGGAGGCCAAGCATGCACCAGAGCGTCTCTCGGGGATTCCCCAGGTGGGGGAAGTAGAGCGAAGAAACTGTCACATTTGGAGTTTGAGTGAGAAGCAAAAAGATCGCAACAGGGTTGCCCCCAGGCGGCAAAAATCTTCTTCGCTACCAGCGGATTGAGAGACCATTCGTGTGGGGAAAGAATGGTGCGACTGAGCTTGTCCGCAAGGATGTTGGATTTTCCCGGAATGTGCGTTGCTATGAGAAAGCGTTTGGTGGAAATTGCCCATTCCCAGACTCTCATGGCCTCTCGACAAAGGGGATAGGACCTGGTTCCCCCCTGCTTGTTGATGTACCAGACTACCGACATGTTGTCTGTCTGGATCGCAATAGTCCCCGTAGGAAGAAGGCTGTGAAGTGCTTGCAACGCTAGGAGCACTGCCCTCATCTCCAGGACATTTATATGCAACGAGGTCTCTGAACTGTTCCACGTGCCTTGGACAATATTGCCCGCAGAATGCCCCCCCCCACACCCAAGGCGAGAAGCGTCCGTAGTCACCGTGGCTCGGGGGAATGTTGCACAAAAGGGTCTCCCTGCTAGAGGCTCTGGAGACTGGAGCCACCAAAACAGGGAGTCCTTGCATGCCTTGCTGACCGCTATCGGGCTGTTGAGAGAGGAGTATAGCGGGGACCACTGGACCTGTAGGGTCCATTGAAGAACCCGCATGTGTAAGCGAGCATGAAGAAGTGGAATAGCTGCTGCCATTGAACCCAGAGCCCTCAGGACCGAAGCCGCCGTGGGAAACGGTTGCAGGACTGCTGTGATATGACACCTCAGGCTGGACAACCTGTCTGGGGTGAGGAAGGCCCGCATTGATCTTGTGTCCAACCTTCCTCCTATAAAATCAAGAAGTTGTGTGGGGTGCAGTAAAGATTTTTCCCAGTTTATGGTGATGCCCAGCCTTGGGGCTATAAGAAGGAAATAGTCCCTGGCTGAGCACAGTAGATGCCTTGATGATGCCGTCAGGAGCCAGTCGTCCAGGTACGGAAAGACCTGTAATCCCTGGAGTCTCAGGTGGGCTGCTACTACTGCTAGTACCTTGGTGAACACCCTGGGGGCAGAGGTGAGACCGAAGGGGAGGACCCTGAACTGGTAGTGGCTGGCTCCCAGCCGGAAGCAAAGGAACCTCCTGGACCGTCTGTCCATCCGAATGTGGTAGTACACGTCCTTGAGGTCGATAGAGCACATCCAATCGTTCTCCCGCAAAAGGGGGAGTATAGATTGTAGGGTGACCATCCGGAACTTTTGCTTGGTTACTGACAGGTTCAGCAGGGAAAGATTTAAGATCGGTCTTAAGTCCCCCGTTTTCTTTGGCACCAAGAAGAACCTGGAGTAAAACCCTGATCCGGTTTGATCTCGGGGGACGCGCTGGATGGCTCTTTTTTTCTAGCAGCTGCTCGATTTCGACAGCTGCTGCCTCCATTTGGTCGGGTAGTACATCAGGGAGGCTGCGGAATCTGGGGATTTTGCTCAGGGGAATGGCATAACTTCTGGATATCACACGAAGCACCCAACGGTCTGATGTGATTGACTCCCAAGAAGTCAGGTGCCTCGAAAAATGCCCCCCGACTGCCTCCAGAGACGGACAGCCAGGCAACCCTTCAGGGCTGTTGCGTGGGTCTGTCAGAGAAAGGTTCTCTGGACCCAAAGTTCCTAGGAGCCCCTCTGCCTCTAGGACGGCGACCTCCCTGTCCTCCTCTGCCACGGAAGGACTGGTTATCCGGAGCAGGTTGGGACTGCTGCGACTTCCGGAACCACATCTTCTTCTGTCCCTTTTGGTTCTTCGAGAAGGACCTCTGGGGAGCTGAGAAGCGGACTCCGATGGCTGACAGCGTCTTCCCATCCTTCTCGCTCTGGACTAACTTTTTGCGAACAGTTTTGCCAAACAAGGCAGAACCATCAAAGGGGGCATTCGCGTAGGTCGCTTTGAAGGGCTCTGCGAAATCACAGTGGCGGAGCCAGGCCTGACGTCTCATGACTAGGCCCGCTCCACTAGCTCTAGCGGCTCCCTCGGAAGCGTGAGAAAGTAGCCGCATAGAAGTATTGGAAACTGCTCTAAGAGTGGCCATACGGGTGGAGTACACTTGCTTGTCCTCACCCGACATGGACTCTGGGGGGGATGCAGCGTACTCTTTAATCAGGTCCCGCTGCATCCTGATGACATGTGCCATGTAGTTCAGCGCTCTCAAAGAGAAGGTTGCTGAACTAAAAACTCGCTTCCCAATGCGATCCATCGAGCGGGACTCTTTGCCCGGAGGATGCATAGAGGGACTCTCTTGTGCTAGCTCCCTCTTCGTGGCTGCAGCCATCATCATGGCATCTACCGGGGGGCCCTTGCTCCAGTGAGTGCGGTCCGCCGGGGGGGCTCAGGATACGGTCCGGACGCTTGGGTACAGGCTCAACGGTGTCCGGATCCTTCCATGCTCTGGTGGATATAAGATCCACCAGAGGATCGGCAGGAGGAGACACCCAAGAGGTAGATGGACCCGCCTCGAATCCCTCCAAGAACACAGACTCGTCTGAAGAGGCCTTGGGGGCAGACCACCCCCCCGATCCTTAACATCTCCATAATGTCTCCAAAGGAGACGTCTTCTGGGGGTGATCTTGGGGAGCCCTCCCCTTAATCCAAGTCTGTGTCTTCGGTAATGGACTCTGGGGAGTCCACGTGCGTCCTTTTGCACTTACACTTCTGAGGCACTTCCTCGGAGGGACTGTCCGAGGAGTCCTCTTCAGCAGCCAGATGTTCCAAGGGAACTACTTGGGACATCGAGGCGGGCTGTCCCTGGGACCGTCTGATGGGAGCCTGGCCCAGCTGCAAGGGAGTGTGGGGTGGAGCCGTGGCAGGGACCAGGGGTCCGGTAGTCCTCAACAGCGCCCTTTCCACTACGTCGAAGGCCGAGGGGGAGCCAGCTTCTCTAAGCCCCGAGAGCCGACCCCCACTCAGATCCGACGCACGGACCGGAGTCGGAGCCGAAACTGTCTGATCAGGGAGACCGGTGTGCTCCGACTTAGACGGAGCCGAAGACTCACCAGCTCCCTCGGATCTGAGGCTCGGCCCTCGGCTCCGGGAGGTCGGGTCCGAAGTACCTGAAGCACTCAAGGGATTGGTCGGATCCGAGGTGCGCCGACCTATCGGATCCGACCCACCCCCGGATCCAACTCTGCCCGGCGCCGACTGCTCCGAACCCGGGGTGTGGGTCGGAGAAGGAGCCAAGGGGGCGAAAAAATGGGTCGAAGCCCCTCCCGGATGGGGGGGGCTAAGAGCACTCCCATTTGCATCTGGGCCTGGATGAAACGCCTCCTCATCCGGTCCATGTCTGCTTTGCTCATAGAAAAGGTGGATCTAGATGAGGCCACCGAAGCGGACCTAGAGATCCGCCTCGGGGACCTCACTGAAGGGCTAGCCTCCTCCTCCTCGGGCCCAGAAGAGAACCAAGGGGAGTGGAGCCGAGGAGGAGGAGATCTAGAAGACACAGGGGAGGCCCGCTTAGACGGAGGAGCCGAACTTGAGGTCTCGGCTGTCCGTTTGTGGTGCCTCTCCTTGTGTCTCTCCTTCTTCTCTTTCTCCCTTGTAGTCTCCCTCTCCTTCAGCTTTTTGGTGGGAGGTTGAGTCCCTGCCGGGGGAGAGGAGACCGCAGCACCCACGGAAGGCTGCTGGCTAGTAGGGGCAGAGGCCGGAGCTGCATCTGGAGGGAGAAGTCCCGCCAGAACAAGCTTCGACCTCCACTCCCTTAAAGCTCGGGGGTTGAACCCTGCACATATGGTACAACCAGATGACAGGTGTTCAACCCCCAAGCATTGAACGCACAGAGTGTGGCCATCTGCTGGGGACAGCTTATGGCCACACTCGGTACATTTAGAAAACACTGCCTTATGGGCTTCTGACATCCTAAGCCCTAACAGGCCTAAAACACACAGTGCAAACAAACACACAAACTACGCAAAACCCGTGAATAAAAATTAACAAGATAGAGAGAGGAAAGCCTAACACATACACTCTACTTAACTAAATATTAAAAGTTTAAAGTTTTTAAAATTTTTCAGTCAAAACTCTTGTCTGTAACCAGGATCTCGAGGAGTCCGTTGCAACTTGAAAAGCGGCAAACGAAATCTGAGGTCAGTTGGGGCTTGGCAGGGGATTATGGGTAGAGGGAGGAGCTAGGAGCTCGGATCCTAAGCTTTTGAAATGCCGGCTCGGATCCGAGGTTGGATCCGAAACCCACAGGTTGCAGACAAATGAAGTCTGCCTACTTCAGATCACCAAAGTTTCTTGCTGAGCGGGTATGCACGTGTGTGCGTGCCTGTAAACTCGAGTAAGACAGAGTGCATGCGTGGAAGCGTGTGTGCGCGCGTTTAAGCCGAAGTAAGCATGTATAAGGCTGTTTACAGACCTGTAAGCGCATTTGCGCTTGTGTGCATGCATTTTAACCTGAATAAGCAGGTATTAGTCCATCTAAGCATGTGTGCATGCGTGTGAGCGTGTTTGCGCTTGTATGCGTGTCGCTCCCCCCTGAGGAAACAGAAAGGAAAAGGGAAGCACAACAAATAGTAGGAAGCTGCCAGGGAATACTAGTAGAGCTAGCAGGGAAGCACAACAAATAGTAGGAAGCTGCCAGGGAATACTAGTAGAGCTAGCAGGTGCAAACAATCGGAATCGGGCAATTACACAGGCAGAACACTAGCCCAGCCCAGCACTTAAAACTCTGCAAACAACAGTGCAGTTTGTTTCTCTCAAGAGACACTGCAACACTGGAGTAAGCTACTAGAAGTAAAAACTGAAAAAGCTTCACTCAGACAAAAAATGCTAGGTGCTGCCATTGCTGTTATAAGGCGACATATGCAACATGCTGAGGGTGGTGACAATGCAAATGCTTCAGACAACCCACAGTGAGGAGACTGAGAAGAGCGTACAGGCCCAGGGTCACCTACCAGGGGTTACATGAGCTGGAGATAGTGGAGCGCTGTAGAGTGGACAGAGACCTCCTGCAGCAAATTGTTGAGCTGTGCAGGCCACGCCTCACACACAGAACCAACAGAGGGGACGCCATCCCAGTGGAAACCAAGGTATGTGTTGGCCTAAGAATACTAGCAACAGGTACCTTCCAGAGACTAACTGGTGATATGATGGGGATATCACAGGCATCAGCATCCAGGGTACTGCACCAGTTCCTGGATGCCATGTCAGCACATGTCAGTGATCATGTATATTTCCCCAATTCCCGTGAGGTATTGGCCAGCAATATGCGTCTCTTCCAGCAAATAGCAGAATACCCTGAGATAGTGGGTGCAATAGACTGCATGCATATACGCATCAAAGCACCAGCCAGTGACCGGGGTAGGGCCTACATTAACCGCAAGGGCTTCCCCTCCAACTGCCAGGTCGTGTGTGATGCCCAGGGCATAATAATGAATGTGTGTGCTGGCTGCCCTGGAAGCTACCATGATTCCCATATCTGGCATCTGACGCAGCTGTACCAGACATTTGCCAATGGGGACATCCCACATGGTCACCTAGTGGGGGATGCTGGCTATGCATTGGAGCCGTGGCTGATGACACCCATCAGAAACGCACACACCTGAACAGGAATGCCATAATGAGGCACACGCACAAATACAAAATATAATCGAGCGTGTGCTTGGGTTGCTCAAGTCATGGTCCTGGTGCCTGGACACATCTGGTGGAGCCTTGCAATACTCCCCAACTACATGTACCCAAATTGTCATGGTATGTGCCATGCTACATAATATGATTCTGCGGAAACAGCTGCAGCAGGACCAGCATAGGCCTGGGCCAAACAGCCCCCCACCATTGCCAAGGTCATCACAGGCAGGGCATGACTCGGAGGAGGAACAACCCAAGCCTGCCCCGGTAGGCAGAAGGAGGCGTGCCCAGTATGCCTTGGCCTTGGCAAAGAGGCAATGCATAGCACATACACTGGCTCATTAGGAACCCTGGAAATGATAACTCTCTCTGACTCTCACATAGAGTGAAAGGGATGTCTAAGTTGACGCAATCTGCTTTCAAACATGTGCAGGGAGTGTAGTATGTGCATCCGACATAGGCAGCCCAGCAGCACCACCTGAGGCATGATTGCCATGTGTTAAGCAATGTAAGGTAGTGCTAAACGGCATTTACCACCATGTAGTATATGTAAACTTGATGACCTTGAGTATCATCCTACCCTCATCAAGCATGATGCCACAATATGAAGACAAGATGATCAATTACAACAATTGGCTTAAGTATTGGTGTCAGTGAAAGGGGATCCAATGCCTGTCAGCATGGGATGACATGGTCGACAAGACATGATGCTTCGCTAGGGATGGCTTTCACCTGTCACCTGTGGCCTTTAGGATATTGCTAAAGGCTCTTGTCACCCCCATAGTGCCTTATTCAGGTAAGGCTCAAAAGACAAACCCACCTCCATAGGTATCACAAGGGATAAGAAACTAGAAGTAATACTACTCAATGCCAGAAGTCTAAACCGCAAGATGCACGCACTCCAAACTCTCCTCAGCATGGAGAATGTTGATATCTGTGCAGTAACAGAAACCTGGTTCAAGGCTCCCAAGAGCACCCTAGCACTAATAGGTTACACCTCATACCATGCTTTACAGCCACAAAACATGGAACAAACTACAAAAGGAGGGTGAGTATCAATATTTGTCAAAGATACCCACACACCCAGGTTGGTGGCACAGCATGAAGCATCAGAGACTATCCATGTGCAACTAACAGTGGGTAAAACCGCCTTCCAGTTCATAGCCTGCTATAGACCACCCTCCTAAACCCAGGAACCCCACTTGGCTGACTGGAGAACACATGAAAATATGAAGGTCTCCCCAAACACCATTATATTGGGCGACTTCAATTACCCAAACATAGACGGGGAGCATTACCCTAGCTCCGACACCCTAGCCCAAAGGTTCCTAGAATTTATAAACTCAAATGCTATGGAACAACTTGCTACCACTCCCACAAGAGGGAAAAACATACTGGACCTGATCATCACCAACATGGGGACTCTATGCCCAAGACCAGAAGTGTATCCCTCACTGGTAAGATCAGACCATAGAGTAATCTCACTGGATATTCACATCCCGACCCCAGCCCATGGCCAGAAAACCACAGTGAAAAATTTTCACTAAAGCAAATGTCACACTCCTCCCAAACCAAGGTGGAATCCTTCACAGCCCCTGTGCCTGTGGAAAATATGGCCCTGACCTCAGAACCCTTTATAAACGCATTCTATGAACACCTGCAGGAATGCATGGATCATGCAATCCCAAATAAAACCGAGACCCAATCCTCCAAAGGCAGGTATCCTGTCTGGTGGACCCCAGCCATAAACAAACCATACAATACAAGGAGGAAGCTACTATATGATAGAGCAAAATCCCAAAAAGGGAAGGCATCTATGATCAGTATTATTAAAAAACTACGGCCACACATAAAATCGTCTAAGGCCATCTTTGAGATAAAAACTGCACAGGACACTAAGGATAATCACAAGGCTTTCTTTAGTTATGGTAGGAACCTGGGTGGGAATTCCCAGATATGCTCAGAATTAGTCCAAAATGACAAACAATACACCAAATCCACAGACATTGCCAACATCTGAGCTGACAGGTTCAGTGCAAACGTCTCCCCGCCCCCTCCCCACCAAAAGGGCAAATATCTATCCCAGCAGAGTGCTGGCCCCCTGACATCTCAGATACTCAGGTAACAGCCAACCTCTCCAAAGCAAAACACACAGCATCAATGGGATCAGACGGTGTCCTGGGCTGTGTCCAACATGAAGCCCAAGAAGAATTGAACACAAACATAAAACCACTGTTCAGTCTCAGCCTTACCACAGGATATGTACCCAAAGAGCAGTGTACAACAACAGTGGTCCCTCTCCACAAAGGTGGTGCCTTAATGGATACTGCAAACTATCACCCCAGAAGCCTGACTAGCGTGGTCTGCAAAGCTATGGAAAGGATCATCATGGACCTCAGAAATAAAGATATCGGGGACCTACAGACACTGGATCCTACCCAGTTTGGCTTTAAGTGCAGATCCTGCCTCTTAAACCTGGTTGAGTCATTTGAAACAGTCACCAAGGCCATTGACGAGGGGAAGGTGGTCCACACAGCCTACCTGGACCTCGCAAAAGCCTTCCATACAATACCCCACTTGGTCATTATAGATAAGCTCACCAACTTCAATATAAACCCCTATGTCACTAGATGGGTTGCAAACTGGCTCAAGGACAGAACCCACATGGTCAGAAATGCTGGAGCCATGTCAGACCCCAAACCAGCTACAAGTGGCATCCCACAAGGCTCAGTCCTGGGACCTCCCTTGTTTGGTATGTATTTCTTGGAGGTACAGGCCAACACAGGAGGACTGTGGCTGAAAAAGTTTGCAGATGACTGCAAACTGAGCGCCATAATCGACCCTCGAGGTGACACAAGCATCCTACAAAAGGGCCTCATAGAAACAGACAACTGGTGCCAGAGACATGTCCTCAAGCTAAACGCAAAAAAGTGTATAGTCATCCCCTTTGGCAAAAACTAAGTGCCCACAAATTACCACATAGGTGGTAACCCATTAAGTATGGAAGAAGTGATAAGGGACCTGGGGACCCATCAATCTCTCATTCGACAACCACATGGCCAAAGTGTTTAGAAAAACATTTCATATAGCCCACCTAATCATGAAGGTATTCACATCTAGATCAGGGGAGGTCATCGTGCCTCTGTACTCATCCCTCATCAGGCCCATAATTGAGTGCAATGCCCCTTGTGGGATGTACCTCATCAGATACATGCAGCAGCTATTAAGACCACAAAAGTACCTCACCAGGAGGATCAAAGGGCTCAAACAGATGCCATTTGCTGCCCGGTTAAAGAAACTGCAGCTCCACTCAGTGGTATACCGCCTGCCCAGAGACAATCTGTGCCTGATGTATAAAGCCATGTCCAACCTGGAATCAATGGACATGCTGCACCTCGGAAAATCCGAATCCCATCAAGCTATGTGCTCAAGAGACCTGAACCTCAGGACTGAAATAAATAGGACATGCTGGATTGACCGATTCATAACCCAGAGGCTCCCTCCACTCTTGAGTAAACTCCTACTCCAGGTTAGCCAGAGTCCCTCATTGACTCTCTTCAAGAGGAATCTTGAGTGGATGGGAGATTGTAGGTTTACCCTGGGTATCACTTCTATGTCACTGTTAGACAGAGGCACAGTATACTAACTTTGAAAAATGTCATGGCAAACTCCACTTAAAATGTGTGTTGAAAGCCAAACACACACTGGCTAGGATTATAAGTGCCCTAGGGCAGATAGCCTAGTATGAACTTATGAACAGCATCACACACACCAACTAGTACAACTGTGGTCAATGTGGAGTAATGTTTGGCAATGTCCACCCAAGTTGGTGAATACACAGCAATGTTGGACAAGCCTGGTTTAAGTAGGCCATAGCTGAACAAAATGCAACATGCTCATAGTTGCCCAACTGGCCCTTAACCAGTCAGGTCTGCTCAGTATGAACATTTAAAGCAGTGATGGGACTCAAACCCGTGATACAGTGCACCATAGTGAAAGTACTGGACCACTACACCATGACAGTATTGCAGTGTTAAGCCAGTATGAAAGAATGTTGACAATGCTTTGCAAACTATCCCATGGAAACCCTGCAGGCACAGCATAATCCCTGTTGAGTTATGACACAAAGGAGTCTGGCAGTAAGAACACAACATGACTTCCAACACACACAGTATAAATGTCAATATTGGTCATGTTTACACGCAACCACAAATGTAGTGGACTTCAGATCACAACATATGGAAAGGTCACACTGGGCATGCTCACACACTTGGATAAATGAGACATATGTCAGGCAACAAACCATGGAAAGCCTGAACTGGGCATGCTCACACACTTAGGCCATGTCGGAGTATAGCAGTCGGCCACACATATCTGGCAGTTGTATGTGTTAAGCCAGGAACCTCCCACGATCCAGCAATCCGCCCTGTGCACACAGTTAAATGACAACAGACATATATATTAATATACTGGAACCCTGTCATGATCAAACACGTTATGCAGATACACAAGTTGTTCATAGAAACTGGGAAAGCTACGGCAATAAAGACCTGCAAACAATATCAGCAACAAATATTGTGCATTCTGAACATAAACATAGGTGCACAGGTTGATACTAGGCTGTCTGTAGGGAATTCATAAGCCTAGGCAGAGTGTATTTGGCGTCCGCCTCCCCAGTAGAGTAGCCTACTGTGACTCTGTAAAGTAGATCACAGAAGGCACCCTTTAAGGCTAGTTTGCTGTGCCTCTGTCAAGCAGGGACACAGTGGAGATCCCAGGGATGAATTTGCAAGTTCCCATCCATGCGGCTGGATTTTGCTGGAAGAGGGTTGGCGAGGGGCTATGTCTAACTCTAATTGGGATTCAATTCCAGAGTGAGGGGAGCCTCTGGGTAATGAATCTGTCACTGCAGCATGGCCCATTTAGTTTTGTGCTAAGGTTTAAGTCCCTGGAGTGTGTAGCTCTAAGGGTCTTGGATGTTATGAGGTGGAGCATGTCCATTGCTTCTGGGTTTGACATGGCTGTGTACGTCAGGCATAGATTACCTCTGAGTAGGTGTTAAGCAACTGAGTAGAGCTGGAGATCCTTTAGTTGAGCTGCATAGGACATCTGTGTGTAGCCCATGATCTTCTTGGGGAGGTACTGTTGTGGTCACTGTAGTTGCTGCAGGTGTTGGGTAAGGTACACCCCAAAAGGGGCATTGTAGTCAAACATGGGCCTGATGAGTGACTAGTAGAGGGCCACAATGACCTCCCATGATCTACATGCAGACCCCCATGTGATAAGGAGGGCTATATAAAGGTCTTTGCAATGACTCTGTCAATGTGATTAGCAAAGGAGAGGTTACGATCTATGTTGGTCCCCAAATCTGTAAATACATCTTCTGTACTTAATGGATTACCACTTATGTGGTAATTTGTGTGCACCTTGTTTTCCCCAAAGGGGATGACTATGCATGTCTTAGCATTTAGCAAAAGGCCATGGCTCTGGCAACAAGCATCCATCTCTGCGAGACCCTTATGGAGGAAGCATGTGTTAGCTGCAGTGTCGCTTATGGCCCCCGGTTAGCAGTCATCTGTGACGTTTGTTAGACATGATCCCCCTGTGTTAGTCTGAACCTCAGAGAAGTACATACCGAACAGGACAGGTCCCACAACTGAGCCCAGTGAGACACCAGTTGTAACTGGTCTGGACTTGGACATGTCACCTGCAATTCTGACCATGTGGGTTCCATCCCTGAGGCAGATAGCAACACATCTAGTGATATAGGGGTTGATATTTAAGCTGGTACGCACATGTATGATGCCTGAGTGGGGTATTGTGTTGCAGGCTTCTGCAAGGTACAGGTAGACTGTGTGAACTACCTTGCCTTCATTCATGGCCTCAGTAACCGTTTCAAAGATATGAACTATGTGTAAGAGGCAAGATCTGCCCTTAACAAAGCCGAATTGTGTATGATTCACTGTCTGGAGGCTCACAATGTTTTTGATTATGACTTCCATGATAATACGCTCCATAGCTGTTTCTACCACACTAGTCAGGCTTATGGGATGATAGTTCCTGTGGTCCGTTGTGGCACCACCTTTGTGGAGTTGGGAACACTGTATGTGTATGCCATTCTCAGGGTACATATCCTGTAGTAAGGCTAAGTTGGAACAGTGACTTAATGTGAGTGTTCAGTTCCACTCAGAGCTCGTGTAGGACACAGCCTGGGACACCGTCCAGTCCCATACATATGCTGTGTTATTTGCTGTGGAGAGGGCACCTTTCTCCTGTGCATCTGTGATGTCAGGGAGGTTACATTCATTTGGGATGGGCATCTGTATGGGGGATAAGGGGGGGACATTTGTGCAGACTCTGTCTGCCAGGGTGTAGGCTATGTCCATAGGTTTGGCATATTTTGTGCTGTTATACAACAATTCAGAGCATATCTGGGTGTTTCCACACATATTCCTGACATAACTAAAGAAGGCCTTGTGATTATCTGTAGTGTCTGGTCAATTTCACTGCCAAAACTTGCAAGTGATGATTATATATGGGATTTAAGTGTCTTGCCAATACTATTCAGAGATGTCCTCCCTCTGTGGGATAATGCTCTGTTATGTAGTAGCTTCCTCCTTCTGTTGTACAGCTTATATATGGCTGTGGTCAACCAGACAGGTCTCCTGTTTTGGAGGAGTCATGGTTTTATTTGGGATAGCATGATCAATGCATACCTGCAGGTGCTCATAGAATGCGTTTGTAAAGTATTCTGCAGATTGGGCTGTATTATCCCCCAGCACAGGGCCTCTGAAGTATTCCACCCCAGTCTTCACAAGTGCAAAGTCTGCTTTTGAGAAATTCTTTACAGTGATTTCCTTGGCTGGAGTGGGGACGGGATGTGGATGTCCAGGGAACGTTGTTTATGGTCTGATCTTAACAGTGAGGGTTCTACCTCTTGTGTGGAACATAGAGTCCCCATGTTGGTGATGATCAGGTCCAGTATGTATTCCCCCTTGTGGCTGTGGTGACTGGTTGTGCCATAGCACATGGATTCACAAATTGTAGTGGCTGTAGGGTGATGTTGTTGAGGCCTGAGTAGTATCCCCAGTCAATATTTGTGTACCTGAAGTCAACCACTATAATGGTGTGTGTGAAGACCTTCATATCCTACACTGTTCCCAGTAAAGCAGAGTGCTGTTCCTGGGTATGGGGGGGGGGGATCTGAACTACACACCAAACCAAAAGGCAGTTTTGCACAATGGTAATTGTATATGTATGGCCTGTCATGCTTAGTGCAGTGGTACCAACCCAGAGGTGTGTGCATCTGTGATGTATATGGATACACCCCCTAGTTGTGTTGTGTGTTAAAAGTCCTGTGGTCACGAAGCATGGTATAGAACATAACCTGGCAGTGCCAATGTGCATATGTGACCCTGAACTAGGTGTCTGTTAATGCACAGATATTGTTATCCCCCATACTGAGGGATAGTAAAAGATGTACATTCCTCTTTGGAAAGACTGATGATGTCAAGCACCCTATAAATACAGCAGGAGAAGGGAAATCGAGTAATGTGAATAGCGCGCTGTGCTAATGCGTCTCTCAAGTATCATAACATAGTTAGGTAGGGGTTTGAATCCTGCAAACGCTGTGTGTGTGTGGGGCGGGGGCAGGGGTGTGTGTATGTATGCAATTCTCTGTGAAAGGAATGGCCTTTTTGAAGACTGGGATAACACACTAAAATATGTACATTCTTCTTTGGAAAGACTGATGATGTCAGCACCCTATAAATACAGCAGGAGAAGGGAAATCAGCCAGTAATGCGAATAGCGCGCTGTGCTAATGCGTCTCTCTCAAGTATCATAACATAGGTAGGGGTTTGAATCCTACAAATGCCATGTGTGTGTTTGTCACACAGTTTGTCAGTGTGTTGTGTGTTTTGCTTATATTATTGTATGACATACTATTATAACAGTAATTTCAATGCACACATCAGGTATGTGTGTGCCACATACAGATATGTACCTGTGACCTTTAATAGTTCCTATGTGTGAAGCCTGCCTCATATGAATACAGTTGTTACCTTTGCCAGCATGTGCTGCAGCTTCCCAGATCTTAGGCCATACATGTATGTTGGTGACAATGCAGGCTACTGCAGTGATCTGTGTCCTAGGCCAACTATGTGACACACACCCATGAAAGCTTTGATAAATTAATGTGGGTTAGGGTTCATTTCTGGAGTATATGTCAGACATGTTAAAACACAGCAAAGTCTGTGAGTGATGGACATCCAGTGTAGGTGTATGGCAACTGTTGCCGATATGCATACAGACACCTTCTTGCTTAGGTGATACACCGAGGGACTGCAGAATACCTTTGGAAATGTGGATATCACAGGATAGACAAGATAACACTTGTCCACATGTACACACCATTACCCGTTCTACATGATGGGTGCTACCACCTACATGGTACTGTTGGAATACTATGTTAAGTATATGCCGATGGCACTGCTACAATTGCGTTACAGCAATACAGCATGGCTTGGACAACAGGTATCTGTCTGTATGATACTCTTGTGGTGGTTAGGCGTGTTATGTGTAGAATGCATTGTAGGCCACTGTATGCATTTGCAGTCGTGGATGGACATATCCGTAGTGTGTTGGCATGTACGTGAGACTGCTATATGCCAAAGAGTATTGTTCCCAGGGATGTGTGGGGCTTAATAAGAATGGCTACTGGTATAGTGTAGTACTGCAGGGATATCACTGACACCGGGTTCCTACATCTGTGTATCAGTTGAGGAGACACCATGTAATGACCACTGAATGTCAGGCTATGTAGGCTGTGTATACTACCAGAATGCATACCATTGACATTTGGAAACTGTATCACCCACAGCATACTGTCAAACCATGTCATGTTCCATGCTAACCATGTTCACAAATGTACACCTGCAGCTCTGTGCTGCAAGCATCACACATGTACTGTCCACACCCCAACACATGCAGGCACAGGTACACACAACAGCCATGTGGCACATGTGCAGACAGTACACTTTGGGAATTAACACTGGTGTATACAAAAGTACAATGACAATTATAGTGTTAATGCATCATGCATGCTCAGATATACCCACAATGATATCATTACACTGTACTGTTAACAACATGAAAATACTACTACAGTGCTATGTAGTCACCCTGTGCATCAGCACCATGCTATCTTGTTCCTGCATCAATGTTACAGATGGCAGGAGGTGGCACAGTTTCATCATATGCACAGGGTATGTACTTGGTTTGCCAGGGTCTGCCATTGACACATCCAATCGACATGTATGTGTGTGTGTGTTAGTGAGGGACAACAGTACAACATGGGGCAATGTTGATGCGATGTGTGTGTGTATGTGTTAGCCCTAGGTGTTAGCATTATGTGTGTGTGTGTGTATGCATGCACACAGTTCCACCACGTGGCTGCCATATACGAGTGTTTGTGGACAGCCACAGACTGTACCTGCCAGGTCATACAGATCACTGTCTCTGGCCACGGACACGGAACCTGTGCCTGGCAGGGGTGCTACGGACAGTATCAGGTACTAAGCCAGACGGGGTACTGTCATCAGAGGCAGTGGGTTGTTGACTGGACACATGTCCCTGCTGGGACTGTCCAGAGCCACATGCACGTGGTCTTCTAGGATGGTCAAATGACAGCACAGACCCAGCATTGCTGGGGCTCGTACTGGCACTATGGGAGCGGCTGCGGGTTTGTTGTCGTCCGCGACGACTGCCAGCTGATGATGTTGCTGGCATACGTCCACGTCGATGCCTCAACCGTCCTGCACTGTACTGGCTTCTGGACATGTAGTTGTGGAAGAGATCTAATGTGTCCCCCCAATGTCTATCAATGACCTCATTGATATTACAGATGGCAGCCGCAACGTCATGCATAGTGTCATTCATAGTGATGCAATGTGCTCTAAGCTCCCTCAGACCCTGTCTGGTGTACAGTTTCAGAAGTGCCTGCGCCTGTGCCTGCATTACAGCCCGGAACATAGCTGAGGTTGGAAGACCTCTGTGGGCACGTCTGACAGAGGCAGTATGACCACAGATGCTCCCACAAGAACCCCTGGACATCTGCCTGTGTGGTACCATGTCAGGAATCTGGCCATGGCTGCTGTGAGGGGATGCATGTGCCAATGATACCACACTACCCTGGTCAATGCCCACTGTATGCTGTCCCTCAGCTAAGGACATTGGTGACAATGGATGTATCGGCAGGATGACTGTGCACATTGATGGGGTTGACTGCTGTGTAGTGTCGATTGACTGACCAAGGACAGACCCTGTCACACCTCCCTGTGCCATTACACATGTACCATCATTATCACTATCGCCAGCAGTGGCTTCAGGTTCCCTGCTGCACTCCACCAGAGCAACATCAGAACCTGTGAGAGGAAGATAGGAAACCCAGTTTAAAAATGTCTACACGATGTTAGCACACAGGCACACTCCTCAGTACAGCAGATACAAACACAGACACACCTGCAATCCAACACATACACAATACTCTTTGAGGGTGGGTGACAGTATCACAAGGATAAACATCACTGCACACGTGTCAGCATGCAGATTATGTGTTGCACAGGAACATGCGGTGCAAGTGTAGACAGCCCTTGTTAACAACAGTATATGTGTACTTGATGCTTATGTTTAGTTGTTCATTGATCGTCTCCACCTTGGGACACGATGTGTACAAGGACAGAACAATGTTGTGCAAGTGTTAAAAGCTGTGGGTGCATATATTTGCA
>NC_056736.1:61818314-61820814 GCF_019279795.1 Protopterus annectens
AGGGCTTCAGGCCAGTTATTTTACATTAAGAAGGTTCGTGGTCTGCACTCTTGTGGGAGAAGAGGCTGGACTCTGCCCTTCTGAGCTGGGAATTTCTAGTTAAAGGTTTATAGTGCCTGAATATTTGAACTGTATCTTACTGAAATTGGTACACCTTGTTTGCAGTAGCATAGACTAGATCCAGGCCTGCTGAATCTAGCTTTGTTTATATGCTTGTTGTTTGTTTGCTTGTTATTTCTCTGGAATGCTAATTCCACCTAATACGCGGCTTCTCAGCGCTTCTGTGGATCACTAGTGATATCTGCATTGCTTACTGTACTTATTTCCTTGTTTCACTTGAAAGAAAGTTACTGCTTGTCGTTTTTGCATTTAAGTTACCTGTAACACATTGCACTTAAATTACCTGGCACTTGCGCGCTAAAGCAATTATATAAGTCAGCACTAAAAATTAAAAGCACTACACCCTCACTCCCCACTGGCCCTTGTTTTCAGTTATTAAGGAATTCCCAATATTATTCTAGCATGTCCAAAGGTCAGTTGTCAATCTCCTCTTCGGTCCAGCTGGTGAATCTGGGAATCTTGAGGCAATGTTACAACTGCCTCATGTACACAGACAACCCTCTCCTCCTCCAAACAAATTCCAACACATGTGAGAGATGCAACCATATAGCCAAACTGGAGGCTAAGCTCTCTCACCTCCGTACTGGCATAACCAGTCAGGAGGAGAAGGAAACCACACTCACTACAATTCCAGTCTCACATAGACCTACCACGACAGCAAACCAAACACATAATCGCACAAAAACATACTCGGAGGCTCTAAATAAAGATCTGCCTAAGCAGCAGAGACCTCCAAAGCAGACACCCAAGCAACCGCTACCCCAAAACAAAACACGTGCAACACATATCTCACAAAGCCAGTGTGCCGAACAGTCACAGCCCTTAAGACTAAACAACACACCTGATACACTTGTAATAGGTGACTCTATCGTCAGGCACGCTGACGTCCCGCTCACCAGGCTGAACAAGGAGAGGGTCACTGTGAGCAGCCTGTCAGGCGCTAGGATCCGCCACATAACACAAGCACTCGGGTCACTCCAAGGCAAGTACAAATATGACTCAGTCATTGTCCATGCTGGTGTGAATGACCTGAGATGTACCTCCCTGGACTACATGAAAAGAGACATAAAGGAGCTCTCTGAGCATGTAGCCCAGGCTGGTATGACCCTGACCTTGAGTAGCATCACCAAGAATGATGCCACAATATGAAAACAAGATTATCAATTTCAACAATTGGCTTAAGTACTGGTGTCATTCAAAGGGGATCCAATGCCTGTCAGCTTGGGATGATATGCTCGACAAGCCACGATGCTTCGCTAGGGACGGCTTGCACCTGTCACCCCTGGGCTTTCGGATATTGGCAAAGGCTCTTGCTACCCCCATAGTGCCTTTTTTAGGCAAGGCTCAAAAGACAAACCCACGTCCATAGGTATCACAAGGGATAAGAAACTGAGTAATGCTACTAAACGCCAGAAGTCTAAACCTCAAGATGCACGCACTCGAAACTCTCCTTAGCATGGAGAACATCGATATCTGTGCAGTAACAGAAACCTGGTTCAGGGCTCCCGAGAGCACCCCAGCACTACCAGGTTATACTTCATACCATTCTTTTCGGCCCCAAAACTTGGACCGAACCACAAAAGGAGGGGGAGTATCGATATTCATCAAAGATGCCCACACCTCCAGGTTGGTGGCAAAGCACGAAGCATCAGAGACTATCCATGTGCAACTTAACAGTGGGTAAAACTGCCTTCCAGTTTATAGCCTGCTACAGACCACCCTCCCAAACCCAGGAACCCCACTCAGCCTTTCTGAGAACACTGGAAAATATGAAGGTCTCTCCAAACACCATTATATTGGGCGACTTCAACTACCCAAACATAGACTGGGAGCATTACTCTAGCTCCAACACACTAGCCCAAAGGTTCCTAGAATTTATAAACTCAAATGCTATGGAACAACATGTTACCACTCCCACAAGAGGGGAAAATATACTGGACCTGATCATCACCAACATGGGGACTCTATGCTCCAGACCAGAAGTGTATCCCTCACTGGTAAGATCAGACCATAAACTAATCTCACTGGATATTCACATCCCAACCCTACCCCCTGCCCAGAAAACCACAGTGAAAAACTTCTCTAAAGCAAATTTCACACTCCTCAAAACCGAGGTGGAATCCTTCAAAGCCCCCGGGCCTGTGGAAAATACGGCCCAGACCACAGAATCCTTTATAAACGCATTCTATGAACACCTTCAGGAATGCATGGATCATGCGATCCCAAATAAAACCAAGACCCAATCCTCCAAAGGCAGACGTCCTGTCTGGTGGACCCCAGCCATAAACAAACTATACAATAGAAGGAGGAAGCTACTAAATGATAGAGCAAAATCCCAAAAAGGGAAGGCATCACTGATCAGTAATAGCAAAAAACTACG